>NC_041374.1:8233125-8313125 GCF_900634415.1 Cottoperca gobio
TTAGAGGAAGGCAGACCGGAGGAGAGTGATACAGGAGAGTGAAGGTGGATGGATGTGACTCCAAAATGTAACCAAGGAAGCCAAAAGGAAAAGCTTTGTAGCCTTTCAGTTACAAATCTAGATGTGCAGTTGTGTTGCTTTAGTCCGTCTCCGACTTGTGTTTGACTCTGTGTTGTTTCCTAATAGTTTTCATATCTATAAACAGAGATGAGACTTGTTCCGCTGGAGTTTATAGTAACAAGACTAAGAGTCGACTGTGAGGTTATGTTGAGGCACGGCGGTGATACCAGCTAAATGCTAACACCCGCAGCCCCATGGCAACATGCTAACTACGACTATGCTAACATGCTAATGTTTAGTAGTTATAAAGTTTACCATGTTTATATCTTAGTTTAGTTTATTATCATGCAGACATTTGGCAATTAGAATTAAAATCAAAGTACAGCTGAGAGGAATTAGATTTGCAGGTTTTGGTTTTGACCAAAGTTGTTATTCATCCAACGACATATGAACGTCTGAATCAATAACAGCATCTAAAGAACAGCTGTGGAGTAATTAGAATACGTCATCTGGGGACAATGATGGAGAATCATTTAGCAGTTAATGCTGTGATATCACAGGATAAGTACAAACCTTTACCTGCTGGTGGCGCACAAGAGGTCCAACTTTGATGTCCGTACGAAGACTATTCTTTCTGCAGAGTCCTGCTCCTCGAGCCTGCCTTCTCGTTGTCCGTCCAATTGTCTGTACATTAACAGGTGTGTTTAATTTCCATCCTTTTTATCCATATGTCAGATTATCATGCTTCTTCTGCTGCGGGGCAGGAACTGTCTGATGCTTCGCTGGGTATTTATTGGGGGATTCCGGTCGGCTGGTCTGTCGGTTAAACCAGCCGCTTCGGATGAGCTGCAGTTGCGATGAGTGACAGTCTCCGTTTGTGATCTTAAGGTTTTGTGAGCCAGTGTTACAGAGAGGATCAACTCTTCTCTGTAAGTCTATGTTTATTCCTAGTTCTAATCTTTTTTATAGATAGAGAATATGAGTTATTGAATAGTCTTGTGATTGCATGATGAGTCTCTTTGTTGCTGCCAAGTGGTTTTTATTTCGCTGTGAACTTATTGGCACATCACTGCACAGTGAATAATGCAGACGGATCACAGCAGCAGCGATTTTACCACATAAATGTTGCATCTTCAGTTTAATGTCGACATTTATGCGCCAAGCTCGAGTTTCTCTGAGCTTTGTGTTCCCTCAACGCTGCTTTCCATTTGCCTGTGTTTACAATGTGTGTATATCAAGTGACCACTGCAACTTATCCACTTAGGGGGCTAATCTGGTAAATGAGTGTTGGCAGCCAGCTGGTCAGGGGAGCGTTTATAAGAGAAATCCATCTTCTATTGTACATTTTACACCGCACACAATTCAGCCCCGCCATGCAAAGAGCGAAGTCTCTGCGTCCTCGGCCGTTTGTAGACGAGCTGAGTCAGTGAATCCAGATGTTTCTGCAGCGCTTATTAAACGGTGAGAATATTGTCATAGAAGCAGTAAATCTGAGAGTGGGAAGAAATGACCTTTTCAGAAGGCAGAGTGAAGTAGTGTTCAGTTCACACCACACTACCATCACACCACTTTGCTCTTGAGCTGCGGTCTTGTTTCAAACCTGGAAGAACAGGTGTTTTTCATTTATGTTGTTCTTAACAGTGTTTTAGTTCACCGCCTGTCTCCTACCACCCTCCTGCGCAGAGTTACTGCCTCCTAATCTCATCTCTTCATCCTGAGCTACGTCTCCTCTGCGGAGGAACATGCATATCGTTAAGAATAGTGGAGAATTGGAAATAAATGTTTTTATGTAAAATATTATCCTAGTTTTATTCTTATTTGTCTCTAAAACTTAAAGATTGCATGTCAGCCCCTCCCCCCCCCCCCCCACCCCCCGTCCAGTGATGCACTTTCACTCTCAGGATTACTGTCAAGGCTTCCTCCCACTTTCAAAGGCTTAGTTGCCAAAGTGCTGTTAAGTTTGGAAGGCTGCATTAAGACAACAGCGTGTACTCTCATAAAGCAGCGTGAAGCAGGACGCCGCTCCAGTCCTCTCTAGAGTTCTCGCTCGTGCACTTTTATCTGACCGGGCTGGTAACAGATAATGTAGCTGAACATCAGACGTGCTACAGTACAGAACTTACTGAGACCCACGAAGGTCTTTGTTGTAGCGGCTCAGGCTGTTCGTACTTAAACCTTCTGAAAGTAGTGCACGAGAAGTTGTATGTAACTAATGTAGTCGTGAGCAGGACAGGCGGGGGCCACAGTCTGCATAGAAAGGAGGTCGGAAGGGAATGGGCTTGTGTCCTCGTGTCCCCTGCAGAACCAGAAGTCAACGTTGAGTTCTTGTTAAGTAACGCTACTTCTGCTGTTTATTTAACCTAAAGCACAATCTGTTCCTAAACCCAACCGAGCAGGTTCTGCACGGCGGGGCCTTGTGCAGGCTCACTGATTGCTCGTTTTACTCGAAAAATGATATCGTACGAACAGTTCTGATGCCTTGAAAGGCTCACATGTAGCTGCCCCCCTCCAGCAAAGTGAGCATCGCATTTAAGGCGATAACTTTAAGCACATTCACTCACTCTTTAGCTGGATTTGATCCACGAGCTGTTGTTAAAAAGCATTAGCGTGTTAGTTTCTGTATTCACTTTGCTGTAACAGTTTTCTGAAAATCTGAATAATGTGAAATGTGCAGTGTAGATGATAGCAGCATGTTTCTGGGGCTGGAGAGCGTGCAGGCGAGAGGGTCATTGAGTTTATCAAATGGGCAACTCCCATCACAGATGTTTCATTGAACGGTACATGACAGCTTCTGAACCCAAACGGCACCTATACACACACACACTCACACACACATACTCACTCACTTTTTCCCTGTGATTTGATCCATTAGCTGTTGAGAAATACATTTGGGGCTTTAGCATGTTTAGTTTCTATATTTTACTTCTCTGACGAGCTGTTTGTGCATGTTTCAGCACATTAAGCTGATTTCTTGCGCTGAGGTTGCAGGAGTTTTATCTGAATGTCGTCACAAGGAAACACGGGAACCTTTACTTATCTGCTCGACACGACTGAAGAAGAAATGAAGCGAAACTATATATTTTACCACAGATTATCTGCACACTTGTTATGGATGATTTGATGATGTGATTTTCACAAATGTACAGTTACGAGCAGTTAATGACTAACATCCTGAAAGTAATCAACGCAGAGGAATCCTTACGAGACGAGAGAGGCACGTTTTGTTTTTCTTAACAATACTGGCTTTCTTCATTTCCCTCCATTACTTTCACATAGACACTTCCAAACCTCGGGATGGTTTTCACATGGGTGGGAGGGAGGTAGTGCTTTTTTTTTTTTTTTTTTTTACATCTAGCCCCTCAGCTGAGGCCCATAGGCCCCTTCTTTTCAGCTGCTGGCAGAACAAGGTGGCTGCTTGTCCTGGATTCTCAGCCATAAATCAATACACAACCTTGACTTGAAATCAGACTATAAACCTGCAGCAGTTTTGATAGATATCCAGATTAGAAAGGTCCAGGGTAAACACGCATTGCAGCTCCGCTACATCAAATATTTGCCTGTAATGAACCTAGAAAACAACCCAAAATAGTCATTTAAGAATTACAACAGTATTTCTTTCTGCATTAGCGCTCAGACCTGCCGTCGTGTAGCTGCTGGGTGGTCATGCACCATTTGCTGTCGATGACATGTTCAAAGAAGCAGATGAATGCCAAGTTTATTGTTGATTTATTGCCTTTGACAAGCAGTGGTCCTTTGTGAGGACAAATGTGTCCTGTATTTATATTTTGGTGTTGTATGTGCTGGTGGTGCTCCATATCTAACCCCGGCTCAAAGCTACAACCATGAATCTCCTTTAATTAAAAGTAATATGAAGGCGCTTTTCTTGCTTTTTAATCTTCGGGGCATATGATAAAATGTGCATTTTGTTCTCATTGACTTCTCTTTTCCGAGCCGGAGGCTGCTGTCTGTGTGGCACAGCGCGGCTGCTGTGTGACACGCATCGCTCGCTTCATCGTGACACGCATCGCTCGCTTCATCATATGTCACAGCGCTGTGAAGACGGCTAGTCTGGTGCCGGCCGCAGCGTCTTCAGCGAGTACCGCCAAACCCCAAATAGAAGAGTTTATTGAAAATGAAGGATGTCACAAGTCCTTGCTCTGAAATATAATCTTTATCGTTGTGCGTAACGTGTTCTCTGTCCGGCCTGTTCAGAACCATCGAACCTTTGAATCCTCAAGTGTGTGAAGATGCATTCCTGTAAATGTAATTACTTTTACTCTAAATGATTTATGCAATCCTTTATGATAACCAAAAACTCTTCTCACCGCATCAGACGCATTTAAGTTCAACTGCTTTTACACGCTGATGTCATATAGAAAACAATGTGGGCGCCGGCGCGCCTAATGATGTGGTGGGAACAATATCTTCTGCAGCATCAATGCAGCGATAGGGAGTTTGATTAATGATCTGGAGGAGACACAACTAGCAGATGGTATGCTGATCTCATGTTTTTGGTGAGCGTGTTTGAGCATAGCAGCTGTGAAGCCTGTGCTTCTAGCAACGTGTGGAGCATGGGGTCATTAGAACAGGCGATAGAGTCCAATCGCTTCTAACTGCCTGGAGAGAAGTCCGTGGAGATCCATGCTGGGACGTCTGCAGGCTGCAGAGAGGTGGGCTGGTGCCTGACGAGGGTGCCGTAGCGTGGGCACGTGAAGCTTGATGGACAGTGTAATAAGGGGAAAGTATGACAGAGATTTTTTATAAGGAACTCTTTTTAATGCTTTCAGTGTGGTTATGGCCCATTGTGGTTCTTCTGTGTAATTGTTCCTTTCATATCGGAGGTATCCCCCAACATGCAGAGACACACAGCACATTTTCTGCATTTAATCTTTAAACAACTGGTAATTGGCTTTGACATTAGCTGCAGGGAAGGGGCCTTTTAATGGAGACATGAAAAGCCCAGTTTAAAAAGAAGTCCCTTCTATAAAGTGATCATCAGTGTGTTGTCTGACAGGACGGGGGTCCTGAGGATGGCATTAGGAACACATTATTGTTTTCTCAGATGGAAAGCAGGCCGTGCTCTGGCCCTCTGGCCGGCTGCTGATTTAGAACTGCCACCACAGGGACCTAAAGGAGCCTTTTGAGAATTACATGAAGCTTTTTAAATGAACTGCTCAACTTCTGAAGAACATCAGCGAGGCGAAGTCAAACTGAGATCGTGAAATGTTTGTCAAATTGGAGGTGAAAGAACTGCAGGCAGTGGAAAAGCTCTGACATGGTTCATTAAAGATGAATCTGCCTGAATCTCCTACATTACATGAATACAGTCGGACAGTTTGCTTCTCCCCGCGGCTGTATAGAGGATATTCTCTTGGCACCATGTCCAGCAGATGGACCCCATTTTTATGGATCAAAGGGCCAGAAAACAAGCACAGCCCCGTCATGCCTACTGTCTGTCACATCTGGACCTGGGGATGTCAGTCATGTGTGGCAACTTGTCATAATGTGGATGATCCGGCCTTCGGTTTTTATTAGAGGCATATTACAGCTAGTGTGGTTAAAAGCAGATTATTTTTCACAAACTGGGATTGTTTTACAAATCTACGGATTCTGTCCTGCACTTGTGTTGACCTGTGATTTGCAACATGGATGGATGATGTTCTATTATTCATGGTACTGTTGGGAAATCTCAATCATGGAGCGTTTCACTGAACAATGTTCGGTGGTGGAGGTCAGCATCCTTTTGGCATGATATATGAATTGGGCCTCTTCAAATAGGAAATTAATCATCCATCCATCGTCTACCGCTTATCCAGGGTCGGCTCGCAGTGAGAGGAAAATAGTCTTTTTGCCTAAAACCTTCAATTATATATAAAAGAAGCTCAACCTCCTTGTTTTTCTTCATGAGTTAGTGTCTCTGCTTCAACGTAAAGTTCTTTTCTGTCCTCTGACTATAGAAGACCATGTCGATGAGGTCCTACCAATATGGAGGTCCAGGGAGGGGAAAGGAGAGTAATCGGGTGGTTTTCTGATTTATATCAAATACAATATTATGTAGCACTTCGGCTTTACAGAATTTAAAGATGCTATGTTATGTAAATGTTAATTAAATATGTATCTGACACGCTCCTGACACTTTTCAGGAGCTTTTTGATCCAACTGCTGGATGTCCTATTAAAACACATTTAATTTATATGCTTTAATTATTGGTGTGTGTGTGTGTGTGTGTGTGTGTGTGTGTGTGTGTGTGTGTGTGTGTGTGTGTGTGTGTGTGTGTTTGCCACGGAAATGTGACATGTGAATTATCATTTTGAGTGGCATTCCCCTTTAAAAGTTGAAGTAGTTCTGAACTGTGTGTGTGTGTGTGTGTGTGTGTGTGTGTGTGTGTGTGTCGTGGTGAATAAGTGAAAGTGGCGTCCTGGACAGGCAGCTCAGGTTGCAGTTCCCAGATGGTTCCTTAATCTGCAGGTTCCACTCAGGTCAGCTCCAGCAGAGCAGGTAACACGAGCCTAACTCGTAACCCCGCCATCCTCCCAGATGCATCCATGGAGCTCCAGATTACTTCAATGTCTTCACTTCTTCTGAACACCGAGACGCATGCAGCTCAGTGAGCTAGCCTCACTAAACACTATTATCTGCAAGACCTGCTGCTGTGAGCTGAAGTCCCTCTGACTGACGGAGCGTCTAACCTGGACCTCAGTGAAAAGAGCTCCAACATGATGGAGATCAAATGACCAACGCTCCGTTTCCACTGTATTGAAGGCGGCGATGCTCTTTAAAAATGTCGGGTTTGTGCATCAGTGGTCTGCAGTGTTTTAACTCGTAGTGTCGGCTCAGCTCGATTGGAACCTCGAGGTGTTATCAGAAGTGCCAGGCTTCTAGAAACTATCAACTGTTGCTAACGGAAAACCAAAGAAAGAGCGAGTGAAGCCGGGCCGGGCCGGGCTGGGCCGTACCATGCAGTGGAAATGTGACATACGATGTCACCTCGTGGTGTTGAAACACCTAATCATTTCCCGCTCACTCCGAGCCGCCTCACAGCTCTGTCAGGGTCTTGTATACATTTCAGTGTATGAGTCTGAAATGCTGCTTGTCAAAGCCGTGGTAAGAAATTACAGCACACTCCTGAGGGTTTGATCCCGGGCCAGATAAGGAACTGCTTGATGAGATTGAGCACCCCCCCCCCCTCTTAGAGAACAACCACAGCAGGTCCTGAGCATCCACTGTGATAAAATGCCTCCCTGCTGGAGCTCTCCGTCTCCTCTTATGTTTAATGTCTAATAATTTCCATGCAATGATATCAGTAGACTTGACTGTTACTGCAGCCAAGTTACTGCTGGAAAGCTTTTCCAGGCCAACCTGAAGGGTGCAAATGAGCAGCTGACCCATAATTTCACATTCCAGATTTAAGTGTTTTAAAATTACCCCCTGAAATGTAGGGCTTTGAATGTCTCGACTCCTTTGATATAACTTCTATCCAATGTCTAGCTGAACGTGGCTGTAATTGTGTTCTGATTGTCCTTGTTGGAATCATTCTTTGCATTTCTTCTCATTGGGTTTGGAAGTCGCACAATCTTCTATTTTAGGCTCCAAGTTTCAAGTTAAATAGAGCATTATTGAAGATTGTAGTTGTAGGAAAATTAGTGGTTTTGCCTCTTTTACTGCCGTGTATGTACCTTCACCTTCGCCCAAAATAAATCCTCTCGGCCTCCCTCTGTAAAACACCTCTTGAGATAAAATGTCCGTGCATAGGGTATGCTTTCACCAGCAGAAACTACATGTCAGCCCCTGCAGTGAGAACAGGGTCCTGTTGTTCAGAAGCTACTTCAACATTTAAGACTTACAGAGTTTCTTCTGGAGTGCTTTCTATCCTTTGTGTGCCGTCTTACAAAATGAAAAAGAAATCCCGTCATAAATGCATTGTGAAGAGCATTGAGCTTGATGTTTATAAGAAGGTGCAGACGTTTGTGCTTGTCAACATGTGTTTTCTTTTTCCCCGCTGACCCTCAAAGGATTCCAGTGATCTTAATGAAACCAATTTTCATATAAAGACGCCTTTTAGCTCCGGCTCCTTGCATGAAGGCAGCAGCGTTGTGGACTCGCTGTGAGGAGACCTGGCCTTTGAAGTAGCCTCTGGTTATTTTTCTGCTTGACAGATCAGAGCAACTGTGCAGAAATTAAAAGGGAAGTGCCCTGCCGCCCCAGGTAAATGGTAACTCAGGACTGAGCCGGGACATTTTGAAAACTAATATGTCTACTGCTGAGTAAGGGCCATCTGGACAATTTGCCCTCTGTCCAAATTCTTGAAAATGTGACGTTTAATAGAGTGCGATTGTGTATCATATGACTCATCAGAAAATAGTGCTGCACACCTCAGAGAGTGTGAAAGACAGAGTCTGAGACGCTGAGGTGTTGACCAAGGCTATCCAGGCATGTCTGACCAATCTCCACTCCTACAGCAGGAATGCAGGGTGTGGGGGAAGCTCTGAGAATTCTTGAGACTCTAAAGATCCTACACAGCACCTGGTGGAGTTTATTTTCCCCAGAGAACAGAAGGTATTGAGGGATGAGACACGGCCAATTTAGCTAAGTGAGATGTGCTTCCCCACCGAGGAATATCTGTCTCCTGTCCCTTAATAAATATATATATATATATATATATATATATATATATATATATATATATATATATATATATATATATATATATAAGAGGGAGGACGTTTCCACAGCACTTGCATTTCATTTTCCAATGCCCCCCTGGAGGGTTTCAAAACAAGCTCCAGGGTTAAGAACAAAATCTCTGAAAGCCGTTACACCACAACTGATGCCTGTCAGGTCTGCTTCTCATTGGGAAGATCTAGGGTGTGGGAGAGGGCTTACCAGCAAGGCTCCGAGTTGCAAACAATCAATGCCACATTGGCGCTCGACCCCCCTCAGATTATAGATGCCATGCACACACACACACACACACACTCTGCACAAGGACGGAAACAAAAGGAGAACTGCTTTGCCAAAGAACTGAAACTAAAATGCCATATTGTCTTTTGCAGCTGTATAAGAGTATTATTAATGATCCTGTATCGGCCCCCCTGTGTGGCCCTCGTGCGGTTACTTTTTCAGGAGGTTCTGGTGACCAGTTGACCACAAACCAACAAACTCTTAATTTATTTCAGGAATATGGTCGACAACCGCTTTTGCATGCAACCTCAGAGCGAGAAAACATGTTTGTTGAAATGCTCAATATATTAAAACAAGGATTGGATATTATATCAGAAAACTATCTTTTGGCTTTTATAGATTGTCTCTACTATAAATTATGTTAATGAGCACTGATTATTCAATGCACATTGGTCGTGCAGATCCCTCTCCTCGGTGTTGTTGTGTGTTTACTGTAAAGCAGGGGTGGGGAACCTCCGGCCTCCGGGCCGTATACGGCCCGCGAGGTAATTCGTAAAACGCAAGCAAAATAAACTAGACGGCAACGGGCGACTGACTGTTTTTACTGGGTCCTTGAACACAACACGAGCAGAATGTCAAAAAACTTCCATTTTAAACGAGACTGTCACTGACATCAGTGAACGCAGCGTGGCGAGTGTAAAACAGAGAAAGGTGGATGCAGAATGTCGCACTTTCCAGGAGAAATGGACGAACGATTTCTGTGTGGAAGTAAAAGGCCAGTGTGTCTAGTTTGTGCAGACGTACTTGCGGTGATTAAAAATAATCTCGAGCGTCATTACTGCACGAAACATGCCGAACTGCACGAGCTGAAAGGACGAGTGCGTTTGGATAAAGTTAACGCTCTTCAGCGGAGTTTGGCCCAACAAGCAGCTCTCTGCAGAGCGGAACATACAAACATGGAGAGATAGAGAGGTAGACCACCACACCAAGAACAGACTGTTCCACCACTGCTGTGCAGTTATCACTGCCATGTGCAATACTCACTTTATTTTCTATCAACCTTAGTACTTATATTGTTTTGTATTCTATTTAATTATTGAGTACTGCCTTTTTACTTCATATGTTCTTTTGTTGTGACAAGATACATGTCCCCGTTGTGGGACTAATAAAGGATTTCTGATAAAACGGAAAGATACATGGATAAAAAAGTTGCTTTTTTGCATTTGGCATAAAAGAAAGGTGAAATGAACGGGCTGCGTTATGAGTTATGAGTTCAATAATTAGTACGGCCCTCAAAGGATGTTGAAAAAAAAAAATGGCCCTTGATAAGAAAAAGGTTCCCCACCCCTGCTGTAAAGGATGCAGGAAAGGAAGTGTCCTTCATAAACTCTGGCTGCTTTCTACAGTCTTAGTTTGTCTGTCCAAGTTCCAAATATGAAATCTAATTCATGCAAATAATAAATTATACCACGTGTGGTCCGACCACAAACCATTTCTGTCTCTGACCCATGAAGAACCGCCCCGTCATGAGTCACATACAGAAACTATTGTACTGCTGCATATGCTTTGTATAATCATCAGTGAGAAATCTTTTCTCTTTTCGCTGTTTTCTCCTCCTGAAATCTTCCTTTTATGCAGTTTAAGATATGAACATAAATGTAGTCGTTACATCCAGACAAACTCTCATTTTACTGTAAGTTCAATTAAATTATGAAATATTGTTTTGTAACTGTATGACCTAGTGATTCATTGGATTCTTACTAAACTCACTTTCTATTCACCAGTTTGAGGGGAAATGAGAAAAACAACTCTGTAGCATAAGCAGAATTTTGAGCAGATCTCAGGATGAATTATTAAGTGTTGGATTTTACTGCATTACAGGTGAACTCAGTGCAGCATTAATCCCTTTAAAGTTAGTATTACTCATTCTAAACTACAGCTACACACCGTTGCATGATAACAAATGGATAAATAGAAATGGACATTATATGATTTAATGTTAACTTGCTAACCATATCATTGATGGTGTGTCCTATAGGTCGGCTCACTGTAATGTTGTTCTTGTGAAAGGTTTTTATGTCGACCAGTGGTGGAGATGATTTAGTTTTGTTTTGATACAGCTGCTCGTGGTCCTGCTGGGCCCTGGGAAACTGGGAGGTCTTTGGTGGGGTGGGGGGGGGGTTAGAAGAGGATATGGGTAGAGGTTGATTTATTTGCAGTCTGAGCTTACCCTGAGCTTCCCTTTGCCTCCAGACCGCTCTACTCTCAGGGATACAGGAACACAGCACACCACCGAGAGTTGGTTTCTCATTATCTGTTTATATCTGATACTTAAAACTCAAACTGGTGTGTGGACCCATGCGTGATGATTGCTACGTAATTGTGGGTCAATATTTAACGTCAGTTTGTACTTGTAGGCCATCGTATTGTGAACAGTGACATGTTTGTCTGCCTGTGATTGGTTCCTGCAGCAGCATGATTATGTTCCTTTATCATTACAAAACTATCAACGGATTTGTGACATACAATATGTCTATAGCAGGAGCTTTATTTCTCAGGAGCAGGACTGCCTTAGGGTTTGGTTCACACAGCACTGAGGGCTGGTATCTGATGACCCCCTCCTCTCCAATGGATGGCCAGAACCAACTTGCCAATAATGATTGGTATGTGTTTAAGACTGAGCCCAGAGCTGATGCTGATGTCGGACAAAAACGCTGCTCCAGATAGTCTGTCTTCTGCACGACATTTGCAAAGATTAGGCCAGAAGTCTCTCATACCGTCTCCTTAATAAAAAGAAACTGGCGGATCTTTTATTTCCATTGATGAGGCCCATTTTGCAGGGGATTATGGGAGCATTGTGGGGATTGCTGCTGTGTTGTTCTGTTGCTAACACTGAGAGGATGTGAGGCTTTAATACTCCAATATGTTCTGCATTAAGTCCAAGCATGTTTGCCTCCCTCGGGGAGTTAAACGCAAATAGAACATTTTTCTAAAGGTTTTTGCGGACCTGTTTGGCCTCACTGTGTGTTCGGAGGAGGGGAACAAATCAACTCAGGGTGATCCTTTAAAAACAACTCAAGCAGCGTTATAATGCTCAAATGTGGAAGCTGACACGAGGTGAAATGAGAGATGGTTTTGTAATAAAATGGCTTTTGAAGATAAACGAGAGAGAGAGCGTAAAGCAGCTACAGTTACCTTTGCTACATGTTCTTTGGTTTTGGCATATTTGTCCCTCTGGATTAGAGGCTTGGTTGCTTTCCTGCTGCTAAAAATGTAATAATGTAATGGCCAATATTGGCTCCCTGTACACTATTTCATCTCAGACACACTGCCAGCTTGAGTGTGTGTGTGTGTGTGTGTGTGTGTGTGTGTATGTATGTGTGTGGGGGGTCTGGGCAAACCCAACTTGGCTCTGTTTGAACAGAGTAGGATAAAGGCTCACACATTTTAATATATTGCCCCCATGTCAAGCAAGAAGAAGCAAACACAATGCCACGGGGGAAAAGCCATTTGGTAATGAGAATCAGCTTCAGAAGCGCCACTTTAAAGACGCAGGACTGCTGCCATGTTTTTGTGTATACAGACGAGATGTGGGAGACAGTGGCTTTGCCAGGTCAGACATTAAGCCCCCACTTTCTCTCTTATTGTGACCTAACGATGTGGACAGCGAGAGATGAAGACCAGCAGATCATGTGGAGAGTCGTATCGGTCGATTTTCGCCTTGTCGACAGCCATCGGCTATAAGATGACATTAACTGATAGCGGTTGACGATGTTTATCTGTTTATGTTGCATCAATTTAGCGTCCGCTAAATGTTGTTTTAGTTTTAACAGTCACCAGCTGCTGATTTTCTGGACACGACTCTGACGTGATGTAAGAGGCACCAGTGCCGTGCGCATGTTGTTTTCAGATGAAAGGGAAGGAACGCCATGTGGGAGTTTTACACTCGGAGAAAGATCGGCGACGAGAATGTTGTCAGACGGTCTTATACTCCAAAGTCTTTTTTGTTTTTTTTAAAGAATCTTTTTATTTGAAAGAAGTTTATATGAAGGGTTGTATGATTGAATTTGTGCTCATTTAAAGATGCTGAATGACTTCAAAACAGTCGTTATTTTTACAATGAATGTCTTTAATAAACAACAAAAACATGTTGTGTAATGATTTAAACTCATTACTCTTCACCGACTGCAGCGTGTTCTTCACTCCTCTTGTCCTGAAGAAGACTGAGAGACGAGAGGCATCGAGTGAAAGTCCATGACGAAAGTGTCATAAACTGCTAATCCCAGACCTCTCTGACTCCTCCAGCCCGGGTCAAAGGTCACGCCCCCCCTCGCTCTGACCATGTTACAATGTGTTCAGGGTCAGTTTATCTGAGCGGAGCAACGTGACACTTCGCTGGATCAGGACGTTTCCTCCGAGTCTTGTCGTGGAACATTAAGTAAAGCAAAGCCTCTACTTTGTTGAGGGATTATCACTCTGATTGTGGGCCTTGTTTGTTCTATTTATAGCTGTAAATAGTGCAATTTCTGCTCCATTCCAGATGGCCTTCATGGCAAGGACTTGCATGGCCTTGACAATTGACTCCAAAGGTTTGTCTTGTGTGCATCACGCTGGCACCGCACGCACATCTCGGCCAATCGCTCTGTTTGCTTGCTGTGTGCCTGCGAGTAATTTGGAGTGTAGTGGCCTTGTCAGTCAAATGCAGTGCGAAAGGGCTCAATGTTAAGTGTTTTATATTCCGGGATATATTTATGAGGTCTTAATTGTGGTAGCAAAGACATTGAAGTGAAAGCCCCTCGACTTCCTGCTGATCCAGATTTCTACATTTGCGGTGCCAGCAGCCTAGTTTTCTTTGACTTGGATATAAAACTTGAGCTTGTGATTTCTATTTGGCCGCGGATGCGAGAGGACCAACTTGCTGTTTGACATGGAACACCATTGTGTAATGTCATTAGAGAAGATGCCAGGAAGAGCATGGGGTTCATATGGCAAACTTGATGTGATGTGGAAAGTGCACAGAGCACATTTTATAGGCAAACTGTCAAACTTTTTGACTCTACATACTTGTGGCTGAGCTGAGTTACTGTTTCTCCCAAACAGGATACAGACGGCTTTGCAGAATGGAATGATTTATCCTGATGTATCGATACGTCTGCAGCGTGCGGCAGCATAAACTGCTTTGGTCTGTTCGGCCGTCCGAACACCAACACCTCTGCTGCTGTCTTCTCCTAATCCACACTTTCCACCACAGAACGGATTAAACGCACACACTCGTGGAAACAGAAAGATATAACATGGTTTCACATAATGCAGATGTAGAGTCATAGAAGGAGAGAAACAGGCTCATTCTGCAATGACTGGAATATCAAAGTTTCCGTGAAGGCTTTAAGGTTATCCGTTTGTCAGTCCCGATTTATATGTAAACACTCGATACAATAGTCCTACAACACATCTTCTTTGTAGCCTCCATGTTCTTCCACGTTACCACTTAAAGCTCATGAACACGCCGCAGTTGAAAGATCACATTCTCGACTTTGGCAGTTGGACCATCCTCAGAGTTGACCTCGCGGAGGTCGGCGCTCTTCCACTGACACTGGAGTTTTATCACTGCTTTGAAACTCAATTTTAGCATCACATTAGAAGAATACTTGTCTTCATTGCTTACTGTAAAGCTGTCACTTTAAATATCGTTCTCTTTACATACCTGGATGGGATTAGACAAGTGCATAAAACCTTTGGCTGTGCACTCCCTGAGCATGTTTATCCAAACTAAAGGCTGTAATATTTACGAGTGTTTTTTAAATCAGTCGGCGTACAGTTTTGATTTCACCATCAGCTCTCGTGGTGTACGATGTGTGTCGAGGGCTCCATAAAACCGTCAGCGTGTTTTATCCCTTTCTTTCTTACGTGTACAGTTTCAACATGTCTGACACCAAGCTAAACACATTCTTCACTGTATAAAATGAGACTATTTTTCCCATTTTGTAGGAATTTAAATTGAACCCTCGCGTAGAGTTCAGCTGCAGGATTATAAACGTAGATGTGTTTATTCCAACACGTCTGTGGGTTAGTGTGCCAGCCAACGTTCTACTTTAAGAAATGCTGTGTATCGTTTTCCTTCTCGCTACAATACAGTTGATTTATGTGTGAAAGGAGTTGGACGTGTCCTGTCATGATGCACATCCTTCTACCTCCCACTTACTTTATCCTGCTTGGCACCGGCTCAGTCTTGAAAGTCTTCAGTCATTCTGCGACGTATGTTCTCTGGATCCTCTGGCCATCTGGACCCGGACACGAACAGGAAATGAAGAATGAGGAGTTAAGAGGAGTTCTCTTTAGGATATGAACGCTAGAAGAAGAAAAGCTTGAGCATCCAGCCCTTTTCACAGTTTAAGCCTGGGCTGCACTTTCTCTTTTTAATACCTTCTATCTTTCCTTTGTTGCTTCCCTGCTTCCTGTCTTTGAGATATTTCATTCATTGCAGTATTTAATATTATCAAATGAAACTAGGCCTCATGTGATGATGTTATATTCATCTTCATCACAGTGCCGTCACAGGTTAGGGTTTATCAGCTTCCATCTTTACCTTCGTTAACATTCATGAAGCCTTTGATGGGATATATCATTGAAACATTAAAGTAAATCTATAAACTTCCCAGTAGAGTGAAAGTACTTGTTGTTTTGTTTGTTGGACAGAAACACTCTGATGCCCGTTCTCTGCTTTTTGGCCTCGTCATTGTGGCTGAGATTTCATGCCCCAAGAGGGAAGATAAGCGCTTACAGGAGGATATTCTGAATTCCTGCACTATTGTTCTCCCTCTAATGTCCCTCTCTTTGCAGGAGTGTGTTCACTGACTGAACAGGGAAGGAAGTCTACAGAAACATGAGGATTTATATTATTATGCGTCTTCACCTACATGTCTGCCACATAATGTAGATGATGCCCCCCCACATCCACACTTCCCCTCCTTTCATTGTCTGTCTTTGTGAGTATGAGGCCAGTTATAGAACAGTAGAGGAGCCCCATCTTTTCTAATGCATATTCAAGCACACACACACACTCACACACACACTCGCACACTGTGAAAGGCAGCTTGGCTCCTGGTCAGGGGATCTCTGCTAAAGACGGGTCCTGGACAAGAGAGCTGATCGGCAGCCAAGCAGCACAGTTACAAAGTGGAGCACGGGAGGCCCCACCATGTTTGCCGAGATCTAAAGCCTCTTTCTCTAAAGCTTTGTTTGCATTTTGTTCTCTGCGGCAGCTGAACAGTACACAGAAAAGCCTTTTCTTGCCCTTTCTCTGTTCACTCTTTTCACTTTTTCTGACTCGGCTGCTTTCTGACAGTTGATTCAATTCCTGTGTACCAAAGGAAATTATGTGCTTAATTGGATTATTGGGAGTTTTCTTCAAATGAGTGCTCACCCACCCACACAGCCCCCGACTCTGAATTCAGCTGTGGGATGAGCTGTCCGAGTCTGCAGAATGAGCGTGAAGGACCCTGGGAGTGTGTTACTGTTGATACTATTAGGCCATAGCAAATATAATCAATTATAAATCATATTCTTATTTATAAGGCCGTTCTTGGACTACATCCGGCTAAAAAGTACGGGAAGTTGTCTTCGCTCCCAGGACTTGTCCCTGCTGCAGTGGAGGTTAAGTCTGCTGCTACAACAGCTCTGGTTGTCAGACGTCTCTGCTGCTCACAGGTTTGTAGAGACACAATAGTGTCCACACGCACGCAGGCATCACTGGAATTTGCACCTGTTGGAGACCTGGCGTGGTCTTCTCTCCTGAAAGCTGTCCCTCTGCCTCTTTAATAACCCAGGGCGTGAGCAGAGACTGAGAGTGGCTGTATGGAAATGTTAGTGTATGATGAGCGCCTGAGTGTATAAAAGAGGCTGGATGAGGGAGCTCAGAGAAGGGGAGGGTCCTGCTCTTGTCCCTATTCTCATACAAATGATCTCCTTGGCTGTGTGGCTCATAAACGTCCCGGTCGTTATGCAGTTGTGTCGAGGTGAGACGTTCATGTTGCTGATTTTCTCCTAGAGAGAGGAAGCGGGGTCCAACGCACAAAATGCCTCGCTTCCCACCCGCGTGCGAATCACAAATCACACAGAGCTTCCCCTCGCACAGGAACCCAACAAACACCCTGTTAAAAGCCGCAGCCACATCCCTGTGTTTTAATCTTACTGGGCACAGAAAACATAGTTTGCATTTTAATTAGACGTGTGTGTAGCAGAGTTCTCCATGTGGACACCAGTGCTGCAGTGGCTATCTTATTAACTTCCCACTTTAGATATTGGGCCTCGTTATTAGTCGCTGTTAAAAGTATAATATGTAACATTTCCGTATTCAAAAACAACTGGCCTTATGTTGTATATGTAGTGAGACAGAGAAATGTGTAATGTCCCTGAAGGTAACGTTTCCTCTCTCCTGTCATGGTGTCATCAGTCCTGTGTTGTATATGTAGTGAGACAGAGAGAAGTGTAATGTTCCTGAAGGTAACGTTTCCTCTCTCTCCTGTCATGGTGTCATCAGTCCTGTGTTGTATATGTAGTGAGACAGAGAGATGTGTAATGTTCCTGAAGGTAACGTTTCCGCTCTCTCCTGTCATGGTGTCATCAGTCCTGTGTTGTATATGTAGTGAGACAGAGAAATGTGTAATGTCCCTGAAGGTAACGTTTCCTCTCTCCTGTCATGGTGTCATCAGTCCTGTGTTGTATATGTAGTGAGACAGAGAGATGTGTAATGTTCCTGAAGGTAACGTTTCCTCTCTCCTGTCATGGTGTCATCAGTCCTGTGTTGTATATGTAGTGAGACAGAGAGATGTGTAATGTTCCTGAAGGTAACGTTTCCTCTCTCTCCTGTCATGGTGTCATCAGTCCTGTGTTGTATATGTAGTGAGACAGAGAAATGTGTAATGTCCCTGAAGGTAATGTTTCCTCTCTCTCCTGTCATGGTGTCATCAGTCCTGTGTTGTATATGTAGTGAGACAGAGAGATGTGTAATGTTCCTGAAGGTAACGTTTCCTCTCTCTCCTGTCATGGTGTCATCAGTCCTGTCTTGTATATGTAGTGAGACAGAGAGATGTGTAATGTTCCTGAAGGTAACGTTTCCTCTCTCTCCTGTCATGGTGTCATCAGTCCTGTGTTGTATATGTAGTGAGACAGAGAAATGTGTAATGTTCCTGAAGGTAACGTTTCCTCTCTCCTGTCATGGTGTCATCAGTCCTGTGTTGTATATGTAGTGAGACAGAGAGATGTGTAATGTTCCTGAAGGTAACGTTTCCGCTCTCTCCTGTCATGGTGTCATCAGTCCTGTGTTGTATATGTAGTGAGACAGAGAGATGTGTAATGTTCCTGAAGGTAACGTTTCCTCTCTCTCCTGTCATGGCGGCGTCTCCCCTTTGAGCAGTGTCAGCGTTGTGTTTGTAGCCAGAAGCTTCATAAACTGACTTTTTATCCAGTTTTAAGACACTTTTTACATCTTGGTGTTTTTAACTCTATATTTGAAGCGGATGAAGGATTTTAGTCCTCGGACGTCTGAATCTTAAGTTCTCAGAGAAACAAGCTGAGCAAACGTTAGCGGCAGCCGAACAGCGTGCAGGAGAAACTCTGCTTTTTGACCTCAAACTGCTTCATTCACTGCAATGATGAACTCCCATCATCCCACGCTGCTTCACCACGCCACCAATCTCAGTCCTTTCTCATTGTTTTGATTGAGAGACCTCTAGCAGCAGAAAATGACATATTGCGCAGCACCGATCATTCAGCAGAGCTGTTATGTAAGGATGTATCATTAAGCTTCTATATGTCAACATGCTCTGTATGCTTTAACCCGATCTGCCTTGTTCTCGCCACATTCAGCTGACAAATACAAAGTTCTGTTCTTATCATGGCCCGGGGCCAGTTAAGGCCTCTGAGGGGATAATTGAACGGCCTATCTGCCCGACGCAAATCCTAATTCTCTCTCTCAACAGGCCACTGGCGGCATGCTTTATGGGATTATTTTCAACCAGGCATTTTGAATGTTGCATACATAGGCCTTCCTTCCCACGTACAGCTTTCCTGTCTTTCACCTTTCGCCTGAGAGGATTAGTAAGTCAGGCTTCCGGAAACGGAGCACCACTCGGTGAGAATGAGACTCCCAAAAGCTCAGGGACAGGAAGGAGCTGGACTCTGGCTTTATGACAACAATTACTTCTCTCAATGTCTTCTGGGGGTCGTTTTGAGAAGTTAACAAAGAGTTGGCCTGTTTGTCGCAGAGAATATCAGCGTAAACAAACACTTTTGGAGCAGATTTTCCTGCAACCCCAGAGACTGAGTGGAGTGTGTGTGAAGTCGGAGGGTATGTAGAGAAATGATTATTTGTAGAATGAATTATTGTTTAGTGCTGTGGAGACTGTTGATGTGTGGCTACAGAGGAACTGTGTTTGCAGGGTCAATGATATGCTTTTCTAATTCCTTTTATCTTTAATAAATATTTTCGGAGGCAGAAACACATTCTTGGATGAGACTAAAATATGTCCTTTGTTTATTGACAGTTCCAGCAAAAGGGTTCATATTCAGATGGGGCTTAATCATACGGGATACTGAGCAAGATTAACTCATTAAACAGACAAAGTTTGTGTATAAAATCCAGCATCAATCACATACAAAGGAGAACTATAACCTCGCCCAAGGCTTTTTCCAGAAGAGAAAAACACTGTGATTCGGGTTCGCTGCAAAGTGTATTGGCTTGGCCCATATTACACCCTTCCACCACGTTTCTTGAAAATTAGGCCAGTAGTTGTTCCCTAATCCTGCTGACAGACAAAGAAACCAAAAACATAACCTCCTTTGGTGGAGGTAAGGATGTTAGTCCTAGAAGAAGAAGAAACTAAAGTAGGGCAGCACCGCCTGGGATGTGTGGTGACTGTTGGACGCCCAGAAATAAAGAATGGGGAATTGGGGGGGAAATTGCCTATAACTCAAAGGCTTAAAATCTTTTCAACTGTTGAATTTTGCACCAAGATTCTTCCTGAGTGGAGGTGACCCGCACAGCATTGTGGGTCATATTTTGGTCCAAGTGGAAAAACAGTTATTTCTAATCTTGTGTATCCATCAAGGTGTCTTAATACTTCTATTCAAGAGGAAGTACTTTGTATGAGTATGAGTACCCTTCCCCCCCCCCCCTTGATATGTCCTTAACTACTGTTGTGGTCTCTTGAACTGCTCTTGTCTGACAAAAGGCACCGACACGTTCTGTAAATTCAAAGTGGGATTCCGTTGAATTGCAGTCCTAAAGGTCCCTGGGGCTTTGCTGGTGGACCCTGGTTGCTACATCACCACCATTGTCTTCGCTGTCAGAATGTCTTTCATCTTCTGACTTGGACCCAGGGAGAGCGATCAGTATCTCCCCGCTGTATCTCTCATATCTTCATGGCTTACAGCACTGGTTCCCAGCCATTCACCCATTTACTGAACCTTAATCATCTCCATGATTCACCCCATCAGGGGAGTGATAGGACTGCTTTCTACAACTGCAGAAACGTCCTGATCCTGCTTTAAGGTCGCTCCCTGGGTGGTCCGTCAGGTTTCTGCAGGATTTCTGCTGCCATTGGATCGTATCATTACTCTGAGCATAAATCATACTGTAAGGTCTGTTGTTACTGTATTCAAAACAGTATTGAGTATTTGTAAGATGGACTCTGATGAATCTGTTACTGGGCCCCCTGGGGGGAGTTAAAAGGCTTGATCAGTTCGGGTGTCTGTGTTCTTAAGTGCCTCTGGCAGATAGCGAGAGCTAAGGAATCAAAGTCTGCTGACTTGTTATTTGAAATCTGGATGCACTTACCTTTTTTTCAAGTATTATACAATATAGGCTACATTCCTTTTACACTAGATATGTGGAAGTTAGTAAGTATTTGCACCTGTTTATCATTACCACTGGTGCAACCTGTCGGATATTTTGTACGGAAATCAAACTTATTATTTTCTTCATAAGTCAGCTGCAGTTGGGAAGATGGAAGAACATGCGACATAAAGGCTCATGGAAACAATTTCTATCAATGAAGGAGTCATTGATTTAAGTAAAATATAAATAAGAACTAAAGACATTTAGAGGAATGTTATCTTTCATTGTAGGCGGGACTACTGGTTGGAGGGCATTGTTGGCCACATCTGGTGTCATTATTAACCTCTAAATCCTCTCATCATTCCCCAACACTTGATCTCAGGTTACTGTTAATGACTTCATTGTGTGTTAGTGTATTCCCTTTGTCTGCAGCACTACCTGTCAGCTGCCAGCTTTTGAAGGTGTCAGCCGTGATGTTTATTATAGTAATGAGTTAAAATAAGGTCGAGTGATGAACTGTGTTATTCAGAGTATTGAATGCTAAACCCATGAAGCATGTTTACATCCACACAAACACTGTAGTTATGAAATACCAAGACAAAGCTCAATCAAGCTGTTAACAAAGTAGTAACTAAACCCCAGTAACTCTGATTTACATGGTTTTGCTCGTCGAGTTACCGAAAATCATGTTTGTTTTTTTTGTTAACTCAATCAAGTTGTGAATGTGAGTCCAGCCGGTGAAGATAATTACGTGATTGATTTATGACCTCGATCCTTTTGGTTGACCTCGATATCGCCTGTTTTATTTAAAGGCACCAACATGAAGCCACAATGCACATGTTTGTTAACGGAGCCCGAGAGTCCATTTTATTTATTGTTTTCGTTGTGTGGTTTTATTTATATATATATATATATTTATATATATATATATATTATTATAAATAATATGATTTTTAATTCACAGTCCAAATGTCTGAATATTCTTAATAATTAAAAGTCAATTTAGCTCTTTGAAAGGGAATACTTGCATTATTATGCTATTTTATGGTCTTAAAATGTCTTTTCTCGCAATTATTTGTGCAAGAAAAGTAATTTTCTGGCCAGGCCTACGTGAGTCTACAACGTGACTAAAGTAATTTTAGAAAAGTAACACAAGTAACTGTTGTTGTTGAATTCTGCTTAATTTAATCACATTGCACATCGCCTTAATGCCAGCTCAGCAAAGGTGTTAACATGGGAAGTATTGGTCTACTTAGATCTTTGTGACTCTGAAGGGATTTGTCAGTTGGCTTTATTCAGGATATTGTGACAGATGCTGCCATGCATGCATGTGTGCTGTTCATGCATGTAGTACAAGGGCACAGGCATGGCACCGCAGGAGGGTGGCGTGAGGAGAACTCCCTCCACATGCATGTGCTGCGTGTTCAGCTGTCACAGAAGCCCCTCCTCCTCCTCCTCCATCCCCCGCTCTCTCTCTGTTTTTCCCTCACCCTCGCCGCCCCTCTGTCCCTACTGTATTCATGTCTCCCCTCTGTCCTCCCGTCTCCTGCCGAACATTCATGACCAACTGTGCGTGTCCTCTCCTGTGTCATCCCGGCTCTCAGCTGTGCCTCTTGAGATAACACTGATTCAACCCCCTGAAGTGTGAGGGGTCCTGGGAGCCAGCAGGACCAAAGAAAATGTCGTACACAACAACAACAACAACAACAACAACAACGTGGAATACCTTGCTTTACAAACTCCGTCACACGTCGGATTAGCTGTGGTGAGTTGGCACTTAATTAGTTTCTCCAGTCTCTTACGTCCTGACTCAAACGCATCTTAAGCAGCTGAGTTAGTGTGGCAGCAGCCATGTGTGCAGCACAACACAATGTCACCCAGAGGTTAGTCTGCACTCTTCTGCACTCTCCTGCACTGTTGTACAACGGCACCGTCGCTGCACACTTCCTGAATTCAGTGAGAAATCCCAAACACAAATGTTCCTTTTTGTTTTGCTTTCCTGCCATCATTTAACACACCTCCTTTATTAAACGCACAGCAGACTGCAGGAGATCCTGATATCAGCTCCTCTATCAACTGAATCCAGATTTATTTTGAATCGAATCCTGGAACACCGATAGATCCCCCCCTCAGCGCTGGGGAGGTCTGGCTATGCGAGACTTCCCTGTTTGCCCCCAGCTCCAGCCTCAGCGCTGGACGCTGGCACAGAGGCAGGATCACAGCTATGACACCCCTATGTATCTCATTCAGGCATAGAGAATGGGGCTAGTGAACCGAGTAGCCCCCCAACACTGGCCTCTGCCTGCACCTGCAGGCCTGACTGATGGTTGGAAAGTTGGAAGGAAACGGGGGGCGGCCGTGAGGAAGCTTGAATCCAGTTTAAGCATAAAGCTTGAACAACAGACGATGACGTTATTTATTCAATCAGTCTAAAATAAGAGAACTGGTCTTAAAGCTGTTTCTGCTGATCACCACCGTGAGGGGCTTGGAGAATTCTTTGTGAAGTAAGGATGGGGTGCAGGAGAGTGAATGGGGGTTACCAGAGAACCTCTGGCCCCCCTGCAGGTCATTCAGTCATTCATAAGATGAGGCCGTTTTATAGACCTCCCTCCACCCTCACTTTTGTTGCTGTTGTGTCCATCAGCGGAAGTGAAAATGGAAAACGGAGATTAAGAGTGGTCATGCAGAATGGATGATGTGTGTCTGCACAAGGTGGACGACCCGTTTCTGCGTCTGAAATGTTTGATGTTGACGTGTTCTCCTCACAGAAACTCAGCCTGATAACCTTTTCTGTCTGCGTGGATCTCTGATGTTTACAGATGTGCTCAGTTTATGAGAAACAGGCCTCTCCCCCTGTGTGGCAGCCATCTTTAATCCAGTAAAGAGCACAGGGATTTGGTCGCCCCTGGCCTGCCTGAAGGCCCTTTGGAAACCTCTCGGCCGTGAGAATGGGGGCTGGGGTTGGAGGTGTGGGTTGGGATGTGTGTAGCCATGCAGGAGGGGCTGGGGACAGTCTTTGTGAATTTAGTTAATCTAATTTGAGCTCTTTCCCCCTAAGGCCCTTTCTCTCCCTCTCCGCTGCCCCTGTTTCAAACATCAGCCCGGGGAAAGTTTCTCGTGTCCCCGGTGAAAATAGGCTTTGTTTAGTTTAATCCAATATCCTCATATGTAAACTTGAGGGGATGTAACTGTGAGCACCACCGCTGGAGGAAAGTAGAGCTGCAACTAAAGATGATTGTCTTCATCGATTAAACTGTCTTTAAATGTCTCAAAGATATTCACTTTAATGTGATTATAAAGGCTGAAAACAGCATTTTCTGACTTAAAATGTCCATCCAAGTCATTTTCAGATGCAACACAGTATTTAAGATGTCTCTAATATTAAAGGAGTGATCCCATTTTTAAAAAGGTTTCACATTTGTATGAACCTTTAACCAGGAGACTCACACTGAGATCACAGCATCGTCTGCTCATTCTTTCATTTTGGATTCAGAAGCAGATCAATTCTTTGAGTTTCTTTCTGCAACATATTCCCTGCTGACGGTGCAGAATACACAAATGCCTTTTTATTTTATTCCCATACGGTCATTGAAGTTCCATTAATTGTCCATAAACGTGTTTATATGGAGAAATGAAAGCTAACGTAGAGGCGATCAAAGTCTTCATTAGTAACTGTTAGCAGAGCTGTTTGAACTTAACAGTATTTATCAAAGAACGACTAGCAGCGGAGGTGTTGCTGCTGCTTATAGGATGTAAATGAGGCGTGTCACACCTCTGATTAACTCATTGTGATGCTGTCGGATATCAGATGGGTATTAACTCATTAGGGTTTGCCTTTGAAGTTGCTCCTGAATATCATCAGGGTCTTGTAATCCTTGTTAATGGCTCAGTGAGGAGGACAGTGGTTCCACAAAATGATTAATGTGACAGCCTTTCTCACCTGATGTTCTCTGTTTCGCATGAACGGGTTGATTCATTTAGGAAATGCATCCAGTAATGGTGTTAACGTTGAGAGGTTGATAGTAAATGGTACACAGTTTTATCAGTTTGCTGTCATCTAGCTGTAAAAGCCACCCCCCCCTCTTATCTCTACTTCTTTTCATTCTCTTTCTCTGGCTATCTTGCTCTTTCCTTGGCTTTGTAACTTTAGTGTCTTCCCCTCTGCCCTCCTTTTTAACTTAAGGCAATAGGTGGTGAAGGGCAGGAATGCAGCCGAGGGACTGTAAGGATTTATCACACTAAGGTGCGAGGGCTGCTGCGCCGGGAGATGTAACAGTTTAGTGCCAACAGTATTCCCACCACGGGGCCAATACACCATTTTATTGCTTTTTTTTTTTCATTCTTTAGACCACATACTTTGTGGCTGCAGGGAGAAGAATGGGAGGAAAGGTGTCGGGGACACAGGGTGAAGTTTGTGTGTGTGTGTGTGTGTGTGTGTGTGTGTGTGTGTGTGTGTGTGTGTGTGTGCGCGCATGGGTTTTCTGCTTCAGAGAACTGCTGAGTAACATTACCAGCAAGATCATATAAAAGCATAAGAAACATTATCATATTCCTCTTCTCTACAGTATCCCTGTGTTTGAAACATGCTCTCCCCTCCCATTCCTTCTCTCCACTCCTCCTGTCCCTTCCTCCTACTCTGCCTCTCGGGTTACGATGACTGGGGGGTTTTCTTGTTCCCATCTCGTAGAGTGTGTGTGTGTGTGTGTGACTGCATGTGTGTGTGTGTGTGTGTCTCCCTCAGCGCTGAGCTGTGTCCTTGTCCCTGCCTCCTGGCAGCAAGGAGCCACCCAGCAGCCGCTCTGTGATTGGGCAGGGGAGCGGGGTTCCTGACACAGCGCGGTGCTGACTGCTCCGAGACGTGTTTCAACAGATGGTCGAGGTTAGAGAGTGTCATCACATCGGAGAGAGGATTAGAGGAGAGAGGTTGTCTTGCAGGAGCTGTGTGGTCCCCCCTTACTCTTCAACCCAAAAATCCTCCCAGCAACCAAGACACAAACCCCTCTCTGAGCGAGGGGAGACCCGGAGAAGAAACGCGAGCAGAAAACTCAGAGGAATCCCCGCCCTGCCTCTGACTTGGCCAGCTCTCTGCTCTCCTGCCTTTCAGGTACTTTACAACTTTCTTACATTTTTAGTTTGCTATTTCCCTCTGCTTTTGCAGTGTGTTCAGTGTGTTGAGTTACATGTCTGCAGCATACAGTCAGCAGTTGAGGTGCAGAGTCTGTACAGCAGCTCTGTGTGCTGGACTTCACAGTTTTCCCCCTGAATGATAGGAATTCCCTCCGTCGCAAATTCCTCCGTCTCCAGGGATTAGAAGGCAGCGCATTCCATTAATGTCATTTTTTCCTCCAATCCATAAGCAGCCATCTGTTAATTTCTAGTTTTCTGAATGCATGATGTTTGAAAGGGAAGCTGCTGTAGATTGGGAAAAAGCCTGCTGTCACTTAAACAGATAATGCTGAAGAAAACAGTTTATTCAGTTTTATTCATCCTAAAATCTTTATAGCAGATGATTTGTTTCCT
Source organism: Cottoperca gobio (assembly GCF_900634415.1). Classification (NCBI taxonomy): domain Eukaryota; kingdom Metazoa; phylum Chordata; class Actinopteri; order Perciformes; family Bovichtidae; genus Cottoperca; species Cottoperca gobio. Next base: position 8,259,443 of record NC_041374.1, read on the forward strand.
TATTAACTCAGGCAATTAAATCACATCGTCTTTGTTCCCAAAACTCAGCGTGGCATTTAGAATCCGTTCACACCTGATAAGTTTTTTTCATAAATCTTATTGCGAGTTCTGGCAGAACGTGTCTGTACGCTGAATGGATGAGCTGCTGAAGAGCGCTGTCCGAACAAACTGTCAGAGAAGCAGAGACTCGACTCACTTCAGCTATTTAACTCAAGTCAAGTGAGAAGGGAAACTTAGTGTGGTGTGGGAATATGATGTATAGTATTTATGCCTAGCTCCAGGCATGTGTGTGAGTGTGTGTGAGGTGTTTGCAAACGGAGCTTGTGCAGCTGTGGACGGCTGTGTGGACGGCAGCAGCCGGGCTGAGAGGACCATGTGTGGGTGAAAGCTGCTGTTGTGTGCGTTTTGTGTTTACGTTGGTAAAGCAGCCACACTTCCAGCTTGTTACTTGAAAATATTTTACACAACCACCAACAGGCTGTGATGACTGCAGACTGTGAGCACATCAATCACGTTTAAACACTGAACCCAATGAGAGGTGCGGAGTGATGCTCATTTACACACAACATTGCATCTGAACACATTTTTCCTTTTCTTAAAATACACTTTTATGCTTCTGGTGGATTTGGATTTAGTGTGATGTCATTAAATGTTCTTTATTTTAAGAACCAAGTGACTCTTGTGTTCTCTTTTACTTTTGTTCCTAAATGATTTAGTTGAAAGCCGGTTGGTTGTGCCAGGCACGAAACACACTGGCTTACATGTCAGTGCTTTGGCAATACTGAAGCAGAAATGTGGAGAAGCCTAACTTCAAACTTCCAGCATCGCCGGGGCTGATCCATAAATCTTCCCTTCACTTGAGTTTCACCCAGCAGCGTTTAGATTCAGTTTCTGATTAGCCTCCCCACAGCAGAGCCAAGCGGCTTTGGGGCGTTTTTAAAAGGCAGCGCTGTGAGTGCCAGCTCAGAGGAGAAGGGGAGATCCTTTAAACTGTTTAGCTTCACTCTGCTGCAAACAAGAGCAGCTGCTGCAAATAATTAGGTTCTGGGGGGGGGGGGGGGGTCGCCGCTTGCCAAGGCAAACGTTGTTCCAGTAGCAGCTCTGGCCATCACTCGAATCTACCAGTGTGTGTGTGTGTGTGTGTGTGTGTGTGTGTGTGTGTGTGTGTGTGTGTGTGTGTGTGTGTGTGTGTGTGTGTGTGTGTGTGTGTGTGTGTGTGTGTGTGTGTGTGTGTGTGTGTGTGTGTGTGTGTGTGTGTGTGTGTCCGTCCTTTAAATGCCAGCCTCAGTGAATCAGAGACTTCCCAGACATCTTGCATGACTTCATCTGATGAACCAGGTCAAAGGCATTCGTGACTAAGTATTGTAGGAAATGAAAAGGGCATTAATATATGCTGTTTTACAGTGTGTGAACATCAAAAACCTCTTCCCTCCAGATCAGCACCATCATTTCATCAATGCTGCATTTAACTTTTCCACAGTCATGGATTCTGTCATCATAGTTTCAGGGTGGCAGGGAAATGAAAAGCCTGCAGAGGACTTTCTGTTCTTCAGTAAGAAGAGGGAGACACTGGTGGCCAACAAAGAGCTGACGACGTGTTGAGAAGGAAAGAACTGGATTTCAAATTGCACCTAATTAGTTAAATGAAAACTTCTCCCCCCAAAATTATAATTTTTATACAAGTTACCCACCTCGTGTTGGAAAAAAAAGGATGAAAATGGAGTTTAACAAGTAAACGATGTGAAAACATCTGTTTACAAACCGTCACGCAGCTCGCGCAGAATAATAAAGTCTCTCCAGTCTGTCACTGCTCCACCAACACTTGCATTTCATCTGAAATCTTCCTAATTAAATCACTTCCATGTCATGCGGGCTGTACGTCTCAGAAGTGTTTTCATTGGTTAGAAACGCCTCCATTCACTTCACTTCACCGCGGAGGCAGGAGAGACGTTTTCTTTAAGACTTGAAGGAAACAGGAGAGCAAGCTGATTTTAATGGCTGTCGATTTAATAAATACTTTCTGAATTATTGAACATCTTTTGCTTCATCTCATCTCTGTACAACACATAACTGTAGTTTGTGTGTGTTCTCCTGTGTGAGAGCATGTTAAGAAAAGATTTCCTGAAGCAGCCTCTCCTGCGGCTCTTGTTTATCTCTTCAGCTTAATGATAGTGTTCCTCGTGCGCTCCTGATTGCAGAGTAGCTCTGAGTAGATTGCATAGTCCTATCACTGTAAAAGACCAGTATTTGAACAGTGAGCATTTGGCATGCTTTCATTCATGTGGGATCCAGAAAGGCTATCTTTAGATGAGTCAGCCACTTTCTCAGTTCCTTTGTTGTCCTTCCTGATCAAATCTTTCCATGGAGTTTCCACACACTTGCACGAGATGCGTCCTTGACCTTTGAGGACATATCTCCAGGGAAATATGCCTCGCATGTATATCCTGATGCCCGCACAGACGCTCTGCATTGATCTATTCTGAGGTATTTTGGAGCTCACAATAGCACCCCCAAGTGTTTGTTCAGCCTCTCATTTGGGCGGTAAAGGTCAGGGCATGCAAACATCACATTCAGCTCATCGTAGGAATGCCTGATCCTCCAGCCTTCATAAGAGAGCAGCTAACCTGACGTAGATTCAATGCTTTACTTGTGAATGGCATTGTTCCCGTCGCCTTTGTCTGGAGCCTCTGCTCTGATGTGCAGTCGGAAAGAGAAGAGGTGTTTTGTGAAGAAAAGGTTTTGCAAAGTTCTCAGTAGGTGCAGGAATGACCCCTGACCAGGTCCTTGTAATGTTGGCCTGAGAGTGAATAGAGCAGGACACCATGTGAGAGTGCTGTTGGACTCTTATTCATCAATGTGCACTTTTAGCCAGCGAGTGAGAGAAAAAGGGTTTTCTGTGATGTCCAGGGCACCTTTTGTTCAATTGTCACTGCACGTAGATGCATCATAGGTTTAAGAGGGAGAAAGAGAAAGCTGGGTCAAGAGAGACACGGAGGGGGAAGTGGAAGAGGCCTAGATAAGAGAGGGAGGTGTGAACATGTGATGAAGACGGGAGGAAAGTTTGAAGTGGACAGATGGATCCAATGAACTCGTCGTGATCAGAGGCTGCATGTTGAACACTTTGCTGCTTGTCACCCACACGTGTGCATTTGAAACACATGGACACAAATATAATCGTCTTGTGACACAGGCATGTACAAAAGAGAAAACATAGAAAACGTGTACACACACACACACACACACTTATCCACAAGCTTACCCCCTCCGTCCTCCACCCCCCAGAGGGCTGCACTGTCCCTGCTTTGTCATCCCTCTTGTCCAATAATCCCCTCCCCAGGGAGAAGCAATCTGTTTTAGATTTGAAAGAGAAAGGGTCCTGCCTGTATCACGTACAATTAAGCAGCCGTCAGAATGCGTCGGCGTAAGTTTGGAGGGAGAAGTGCTGCCGCTGGGGGGTTGTCCCTTTCATCCGCCGCTCTTCCAGAATGGAGATAATGGGGTGGGAGGGTTGGAGGGACGGGAATGGATGGGGGGGCAGAAGAAATGAATACATTTCCTCACCCCTCCATCCCGCTCCACAGCTCGACTAATAGAAGCCAGCATGCGTTTGTTTCAGCTCTTCTGCTCCCTTTCTTCCCTTCTCCCCTGCAGCGGGCAAACACATTCAGCCTCTGCCAGCACTCCCCTCCTCTGCCCGTGTGCGTCCATGTGTGCGTGCATGCACACACACTCGTGTGTGTGCATGCACAAACACTCATGTGTGTGGACTTGGCCATGTGCTCCTGGTAGCCTCTGGTCCTGTTTGCCCTCACTTGAACAGCCCCACTTTGCCATGTGGATGCAGAATGGCTGCATATTTGAACAGTTGTAGTATTGAGCCACTTTGTTTATACTGACGAGGTCCAGCAGTGCATGCCACACATTACCTTCGCCTTGCTTTCCTTCACCTGCCTGCGGCGAGTTCAGCTGAGTTTGGCTGGTTCCTCTTGAACATGTTGGGATGATGCATTGACTGCATTCCTTCAACTTTGACTCAAAATGTAAAGGAATGGAAGCATTCGGAGGGGTGAGATCTGTGTTTCACACTCTGTACGCTAATGGGTGTTGGGTAGATATGCGAGATATTTTACAGTGCACTGGAATGTTTGCCAAGATAAAGTTAATTAAATTACACATGACGTTGCTGCATGCTTTGGAAAGCCACACACTGAGCCAGAGGCAATGGAAAGGAGAGCTCCCCTGTGTACAAATTACAGGTTACGTGTCTGACTGATTCTTCCTCGGTGTGCGCTAGTCATTCAGTGAAACAGGCAGAGGACATGATATCCAAATACACAGACGCATTCATGCCCACAGGCAGGGACGGAGGGAGTGCTGAGCAGGCACAGGTGCAATCGGACGAATGCGTTTTATGAGCGGTATCATGTTGGTGCGTCACAGCCGTGGAGACGTTTGTTTATGGCATCCAGGGTCACGCAGGCTCGTTCTCATGGTCTATGTTTGTCTACGGTTCCCAGAGAATATGCCTACACATGTTCCACATTTTAGGGGGGTTTAGTTTCATGCGCCAGCAGCAGCAGCAGCAGCAGCAGCACTACACTTAACTGGGGTTTGCTGACTGAGCTGCCTCACCCGAGGAATCTCCCTTTCTTTATTCCTCTTTTTTTTATTGATTGCCCTTGCCATTTGGTTTGTACTCTCATAATTAGGGGAACTTTCATTAAATGTTATATGCTCATTCATATTTCATTCATCAGTGTTGGCACCGTTTCTGTGACGTTAAGAATATACTGTCCTGAGAGTAGTGGATATGTAAATCGCTTTAGTTTAGTTCACAGTTACAGTGAGTTTATTATTGTCTGTTTATTTGTGAAATTTAATACATATTGATCATTTTATAGACTAAACAGCTGCCAAACCTCTTTCCCTGAATTTATGTTTATTTCGGGTGCAAACAATCCTTCAGACTTGCACTGGCTCTCTCTCTGTCTGTCTCTCTCTCTCTCACTCTATCTGTCTCTCTCTCTCACTCTATCTGTCTCTCTCTCTCACTCTATCTGTCTCTCTCTCTCACTCTATCTGTCTCTCTCTCTCACTCTATCTATCTGTCTCACTCTGTCTGTGTCACTCTGTCTGTCTCTCTCTATCACTCTCTCTGTCTGTCTCTCTCTGTCTGTCTCTCTCTCTGTCTCACTCTGTCTCTCTCTCTCTCTGTCTGTCTCTCTCTGTCTGTCTCTCTCTCTGTCTCACTCTGTCTCTCTCTCTCTCTGTCTCTCTCTCTCTCTGTCTCACTCTGTCTCGTCTGTCTGTCTCTCTGTCCTGTCTCTCTTCTCTCCTCGTCCTCTATCCTCGGGTCCTCTCTCACACTCTCTCTCTCGAGAAAGATCTAAAAAGAGGAGAGAGAGAAGAGAAAGAAAGAAAAAGCCCCACTTCTCTACTCTCTCTCTCAAATCTTCTCCTCTAAAAAACTCTCTCCTCCGTCTCTCTCTCTCCTCCCTTAGAGAGGGCTATCGCGGAGATCCCACCTCCTAGAGGAGCCTCCAGAGAGGAACTCAGGGAGAGAAGAGAAAGGAGAGGATCCCTCACAGAGAAAGAAAGAAAAAGAGGAGAGAGAGAAAGGCGGAAAGAAATGAACCCTGAAAACCCTCGGAGAGCGAGACCGAGTAACAGACCACGATAAAGAGGAGAGAGAGAGACTTTAGAGCGAAAGAGCCACGAGCGACGAGAGTAAAAAAAAAGAGCGAAGGGTTGGAGAGGGAGAGAAAGAGAGAGAAAGAGCGAGAGAGAGGAGGAGATAAGAGAGAGGAGCAGTAGGAGAGAAAGAGAGATCCGGATCCGAGAAAGAAAGAAGAAAAGCGCGAGAAGAGAGAAAGAGAACGCCAAGAAAAAGAGGAGACGAGAGAAAGAAAGAAAGAACAAGAGGTAGAGGAGAAAGAGGAGGAGAGACAAACGAGAGAGGGGAGAGGAGAGAAGAGAGGAGAGAGCTCGGAACAGAGGAGAGCAAGCCAGAGAGAGAAAGACTCGAGAGATAAAAAGATCCCTTTGTCTCTCTCCTCCCCTTTCCCTACTCTTCTCTCTCTCATCTAGTGTCTCCCTCTCTTCATGCTATCTCCCCCTCTCTCTCGGGTCGTCTCTTGATCTCTCTTTCTCTCTTCTAGACCTCTCTGAGTCCTCGCACCCCTCTCTGTTCGTATCGGGTTCTCTCTCCCTCTCTCTCGACTCTCTAGAGTGTGGTCCTTCTCTCTCTCTCTTCTTCCTCGCGAGAGAGAGACAGAGAGGACGAAGAGAGCGAGGGTAAGAGCGAGAGCGAAGAGAGAAGCTGCTCTCTCTCCTTCTCTCTCTAGATCTCGAGGACAAAAGGAGGGAGAGAGAGGAAGAGAGAGAGGAGAGAGACGAGCAAAGAGAGAGAGACAGAGAGGAAGAGAGAGTTGAGACGAGAGGAGAAAGCGGAAGGCAGAGAGAGAGAGACGTTCTTTAGGAGAGAGGGAGAGAGAGCCTCGAGAGAGAGGAGAGAGAAAGAGGGGAAAGAGAAAGTAGAGGGGAGACGAAAGAGAGGAGAGGCTAGAAGCGAGAGAGGGGAGCGAGAAGAAAGGAGAGAGAACTCTCTGGAGACAGAAGAGAAGAGGGAGAGAGAGAGAAGGAAGAGAGGAGAGAGAGAAAGCGATGAGAGCTCTCGATCGAGAGAGAGAAAGTAGAGCGAGAAAGGCCTTCTTGAGAGCTCTTCTTCTTCTCCTCAGCGAGTAGGAGATCGAGGAGAGAGGAGAAAGGAGCGGAGATTCAAGCTCTAGAGCGAGAGAAGAGCGAGGAAGCGAGACAGGAGAAGAGAGAGAGAAGCTAGAGGAGATCATCCGCTATGCATCCGTAATTATTTGCTCTCTCTCCTCTCTCCCTCTTCTCTCTCTTACCCTCTCTCTCCTCCTCTTCTCCTCTTCCTCGTCTCTCTCTCCCCCTCTCTCTTCTCTCTCGTCTCTCTCTATCTCCCTCTCTTCTCCCTCTCTCTCTCTCTCTCTCTCTCTCTCTCTCTCTCTCTCTCTCTCTCTCTCTCTCGTTCCTTCTCTGTGCCACCATGCTGCTGATTTCATGGAAAACAAGTCAATCTCTTTATTCTTGACAATTACCTCAGTGGAAACCCATTGAAGCAATTTGCCATTGCTCTCTTTTGTGGTAAAAGGAATAATTTATTTGGGGTATATTTGACGAGTCAAAGAGACAGGAAAGCCACCCGTGAGTGAGAGCAATGTGCTGTACTCCCTCTCGCTGCGACCTTCTCTGCAGCTTTGCAGCCTGATAGAGTGTTTCTGATGGGAGTGTGGGTTTTGACAAGAAAGTGGCTGGAGGAATATAAATGCGCCGTATTTTATTCATCTGAGGTCGTCTATTGCTAATGGTTTCCATTCATGGCTTAGAATAGATTTAAGTAAGTGCTTGCTCGAGACTTGTATCATATAACTGTGGCTGCTGATCCTGATTGTGATTCCATGTTTTCATATCACACTATAAATCAGAGTGGTTTCCCATTTGTTCACTCCTCGGCCCCCCTCTTTCTCTCACCCTTTCTCTCACCCTCTTGAATAGTAAATCTGCTTTTACTCTTGTAAAATTGACTCTTGAAAAGCAAGAACAGTCTTTGGAAAAGTAGAGATTTGGGATTGTGTATTTAAATGTTTATTATAGCTAATTTATGCAAAACTGCTGCCCACTCATTTGAACAGTGAAGGCGTCTCAGAGTTCCTAAGTTTCCATCAGGGCACTGAACATAATGATGAGTGTATGAGACCCCAGCCGTATTGACCGACACTAAGGCTGCATTCACACCAAATCAGGCGTTGCGGCGATTAGTGCAGGTCTGTGTGGGAGTGACACTTAAACGGCCCATTCGTGTTACGTCAAGTTGTGAACTTTAACCCCATAAAAGTATTTACAAAAGCATTGACATCCATACAATATCTACTAGGTGCTGGACAGGAGAACATGTAAAAGATGGTGATGCAGTTTGCAGAAGAATAACTTTTTTCTCCATCTCCTGTCCGCATACTCTAACAAATGGACACAAACCAAAGAAGCTTCTATTAATTTACTATTTGCAACCAAGGCCGCAAGCCGGTTGTTCGGTAAACAGCAGAAGGCTACAAGGCTCTTCTTCCCGTGGCCGTCTTCCGGTCTAAGCACTGATTACGTGATTGGCCACCACAGTATTTCCCGCCAGCCTGATGTTTTTTTCTGGAACCGCAGCCTAAACTCACTAGCCACATTGAAATGAATGGGAGGACCAAAAGCCTGATTTGGTGTGAATCCACCCTCAGTGTTACCAGCATGAGGCTTTGGCTTAAATATACAGACCATAGTTAAGGATATGAACACTTAAGTACACATCACCCTGCACACACACACACATATATAAATAAATACATACAGGCAGCTTTCCTCATTTCTGAAATGACCTTGTGTGTTTTTTAATCATTTCCCTCTTAGGGTTCTCATGATTTCCAACAGACCACCTGGTGGCCCGCAAGCCATTCCACCTTTGAAGTCTTTTAGACCAGGATTAATTTAATTATACATTAAGATGCATCTGTAATATTGATTGGGTGGCCTGGCAGCCTTGGCACTACAAAGGCTCTCTTACCAGGTCCGAGAGAAACATGAGGGGTTTAACTAATAGCCCTGAATGCACTCACTCCAGGTTCACGTTTCAGTGAATTGAGGCCATTCTTCTTCATTAAAGTGGCCTGTGTTGTACCCCAAACACGCCACATACCAGTAGATGGGAATCATTTCTAGCTACAACATCTGAAGTCGTAACAGGGACAAAACAAAGACCGTGAATGTGTCTGTCAAGGTTAAGAGTTGTGAAGCCATAAACATGTTGGAACAAAGAGCCAGTGATCTCTCCGCGTTGCCTCGCTCTTGGTTTTCTCACTGGAATTTTGTCATGGATCCTACACCCAATTTTGGCATTTTGGTCAAACAAATCAGTGGAGTTAAGAGTCTGAATACACCAAGGTCTGAGCTTTTTCCCAGTGCATACCCACAGCCAAGTGAGTGCACCGGGACAGAGCCCTCCTTTAGTCCGTCGGTGTGGGTGAAATGTGCTGCCCTTGGCCTGCCGGGCACAGCGAGCCCTGACACAGGCTCTCCTCAGTGTAAAAGGCCCTCGTCAGTCCTCATGGCAGCAGACCAGCCGAATTCCCTCGGATTACAGAAATATTTGGACAAACCTTAATCTAAGGCCTTGCAATAATTATTTTTTCCCCTCTGAAATGCAGAGAGAGAGAAATCAATCTGCACTGAAAAATACCACTAGTCTGAAGCAAAGTCAAGAGATCTAATGTTATTTCTCCATCTTCATGTCTCACGCTTTGTCTCTGGGATTAGTTTGCAATGATATCTCTACTCTCATGGCAGACGTTTGATTTGTGACTGTATGCAGAAAGGTCTTTGCCGTTATGGAGCCTATAGTTTCCAGAACAGCCAACAGAATCCAAACGATGCCATCAGACTTTAATTCCCCTCTCTTTGCCATTGTTCCTCTGTGACTTGGCTGCCTTAGAGATGGAGGGAGAGAGAGAATGGACAGGAATAAGAGGGGATTTAAGGTGCTTTGAAATTGCCATTGTCCTTAATAGTTAGGCTCCTTTATGAATGACTAATTTACTTTAGTGGGGCATCTGGTTTGGGTGAAGGTGAACCCTCTCACCTCAAACTCTCCATATTAACTTGAAGTCTGTTGGTAGACTTTAAGGGAAACATGGATGCATTGCTGTCAGTGTGTTTCTTGCAGAAGAATTCCCTGATGTGTCCTCTCAGTGCGTCTGCTGTTCCTCAGTGACAGCTGATAAATACGTAGACTGCCGCTGCTGAAGCCAGATACAGCCTGTTTGCCATCGCTGAAGTGAATATGCAGGCCAATCACAGGCTTTTACAAGACTTTTGTTACCTTCGTACCTCTGAACCGAGCCCCCTCCACTTCTCTTCCCTCAGAGTTTCCCCTCTTAGCCCCTGTGTGTGGGTAGCCTCAGGTTGCTGAGGTTGGGTTAAACAAGCCACCATCAAAGCCATATTACCACTCGGGTCAGAGGAGGGTCAGGGTGCAGCAGGGTGTGTGGTTTGAGGCCCTAACTGGAGGGCACGACTGCCAACCAGCCAAATAGTGCTGCCCCTGGATGGTTACACAAGCAGCAACTCTATTATGTTCAGCTTCACTCCGTGCACGACGCACAGCTGTCTGTGCAGCCTTACCAAAGCACTGAGCAATGTGCCAAAGGAGAGCAAAGGAAAAGGGCTGTGTTCTGCAAGTAAAGTAGGAAAAAAACGTTACCGTCATGAAAGTAAAGATTAGTAGGGTGTTGAGGTGTGCTAAAAGTCTCTCGTGTTGATGGCTATTAATCTGAAAATTGCACATCTTTTATGTATCAGGCAGCTGTGTGTCTGAAACTCCATAGTGGGCTTTTTGTTCCTGTCCTTTGAATCTCTGGGTATTTTACGTTCCTCCCCAATATTCCTCCCAGCTTACCCATGAGGAGTACAGTAAAGGCCCATTTAAAGGGTCATTACTGCTAATCCTCCAAAACAATGAGGAATGAGAAGCAATGTGCTCCGGAGACTGTGCAGGAATAAAGACTTCTTGTCTGTTCTACAGATGTATAGAAGGAGCCTGTTCTACTTATATCACGCTGCATGACATAAATAAATGACTCATTGAAAATGAATGGTTTATGAAAATGACGTGAAACATTATTCTCACAGAGGGGTTCGTGAAATTGCCAACATGCATTTGAACTCAAATGTCGGCGACAAGTGAGAAGTAGTGGCAATAACAGAGGTTCAGAAGCCAACTATATAATAACTTTCAGACTTTAGTATATTGACTCATATTGTTTCTTGTATTTACAGTGAATGAGCTGCCTCTCTGAGTACCTTCCTTTCCTTATCCCTCACTGTGCCTGAAGGCAACACCTCTGTATAACACTTCTATAAGTGAGTGTACAAAACCAAACACTCACAAGTGACTGAATCTTATGCAGTTAATCCTGATAACCAGCAGTGATTAAAGTCATGTTTAAACTGTCCAGTCTGGAGGATTTAAGTACTCTCAAAATGAAGATATGATGCCATCCGCCCTGTCACGCCTGGAATGTACGCTTCGTAACAGCGCGTCGACTGACTGTTTCGTTCCACACTCGGTTCAGTTGGCGGCGTTTGCACCTCTGGCTTGTTTGTCGAAAAGAAGAAGAAGATAACGGACTGAACCGAGGGTTTGAAGAGCGGTTGTGTGAGATCAGGTTACTGTAGATGCCCCTTAAATACATAATTGAGGGGTGACTTTGAGATGGACAGATAATCCAGGGGTACATATGGTAGAGCTGCTGGAAATCTTTCTGGTCATCAATGAACTTCAGACGACCTCGTGAGGAAAGTGGATCAGGTGAAACTGAGTTAGGACGAGACGGAGCCCAAAGGACCAGCAGAGTTCTGCACAGCAGTGTCGCCTGCGCAGCTTTGGTCCGCAGCCCATTGGTGGTTATGTGTGGCACAGCTAACCACATCAGCACCACAAGGTTTGTATCAGAGTCCACAATGAAGCTTCTTGTCTGTTTCCACACTTTAAGTGTCATGAAGAGGCTATTGCTGGGAACCATTGGAATGTAAAATTGAATTTGCACTGGGTGCTAACATTACAGTCGTTGGCTGACTGGTGTTCAGTTGATTTCAGCCCCACAGAAACAGAGACTTTGTCTAGATTTGCATCTATTGTTTCTGGGAAGCGTTCCCATTCATGTAGGAGGACTTGGACCCTCACAGCAGGAGAATGTATTTTTGTGGGAGAAGCCGTGTGTGTGAGAGTCTTATGACTTTCTGTGTGTCACCATCTGTTTGTACAGTAGTTTGTGTTGTGTGTGTAATTCACTGTGAGGTACTGTGCACTCTGCCACCCTGCGCTGGAGCGGTGTTTGTCCAAACGGCGCCAATGTTTGCACAGCGCTGTCACGATGACTGGGCTGGCTGGCTGGCTGGCCCGGACGCCGCTCGTCTGAAACGTAGGACGGTTAAAGCTCCGTCTGAAGCTCATTCTGAAGCTCGTTCTGAAGCTCCGTCTGAAGCTCGTTCTGAAGCTCATTCTGAAGCTCGTTCTGAAGCTCCGTCTGAAGCTCGTTCTGAAGCTCGTTCTGAAGCTCCGTCTGAAGCTCGTTCTGAAGCTCGTTCTGAAGCTCCGTCTGAAGCTCCGTCTGAAGCTCGTTCTGAAGCTCCGTCTGAAGCTCCGTCTGAAGCTCGTTCTGAAGCTCCGTCTGAAGCTCGTTCTGAAGCTCCGTCTGAAGCTCGTTCTGAAGCTCCGTCTGAAGCTCGTTCTGAAGCTCCGTCTGAAGCTCGTTCTGAAGCTCGTTCTGAAGCTCGTTCTGAAGCTCGTTCTGAAGCTCGTTCTGAAGCTCGTTCTGAAGCTCCGTCTGAAGCTCGTTCTGAAGCTCCGTCTGAAGCTCGTTCTGAAGCTCCGTCTGAAGCTCGTCTGAAGCTCCGTCTGAAGCTCGTTCTGAAGCTCGTTCTGAAGCTCGTTTTGAAGCTCCGTCTGAAGCTCGTTCTGAAGCTCGTTCTGAAGCTCGTTCTGAAGCTCCGTCTGAAGCTCGTTCTGAAGCTCCGTCTGAAGCTCGTTCTGAAGTTCCGTCTGAAGCTCCGTCTGAAGCTCGTTCTGAAGCTCGTTCTGAAGCTCGTTCTGAAGCTCGTTCTGAAGCTCCGTCTGAAGCTCGTTCTGAAGCTCCGTCTGAAGCTCCGTCTGAAGCTCGTTCTGAAGCTCCGTCTGAAGCTCGTTCTGAAGCTCCGTCTGAAGCTCGTTCTGAAGCTCCGTCTGAAGCTCGTTCTGAAGCTCCGTCTGAAGCTCGTTCTGAAGCTCCGTCTGAAGCTCCGTCTGAAGCTCGTTCTGAAGCTCCGTCTGAAGCTCGTTCTGAAGCTCGTTCTGAAGCTCGTTCTGAAGCTCGTTCTGAAGCTCCGTCTGAAGCTCGTTCTGAAGCTCTGTCTGAAGCTCCGTCTGAAGCTCCGTCTGAAGCTCGTTCTGAAGCTCGTTCTGAAGCTCGTTCTGAAGCTCGTTCTGAAGCTCGTTCTGAAGCTCCGTCTGAAGCTCCGTCTGAAGCTCCGTCTGAAGCTCGTTCTGAAGCTCCGTCTGAAGCTCCGTCTGAAGCTCCGTCTGAAGCTCGTTCTGAAGCTCTGTCTGAAGCTCCGTCTGAAGCTCCGTCTGAAGCTCGTTCTGAAGCTCGTTCTGAAGCTCGTTCTGAAGCTCGTTCTGAAGCTCCGTCTGAAGCTCCGTCTGAAGCTCCGTCTGAAGCTCGTTCTGAAGCTCCGTCTGAAGCTCCGTCTGAAGCTCGTTCTGAAGCTGTGTTTATCACTTCTGACGACGCAGATGCACAAGAAAAAACACGACTCGACTCTAGCTCATTTGTTGTGTCTGTAAGAGAAGATCATTCGTAGAAGCAGAATCACAAGGAATACACTTTGGTGTCTTGGTGAATAATATAAACACATTAAGAAAATGAAACATAAAAGCAGATACAAAAATCAAGACATCAATATAGAAAACACGAAGAAATACTATAAAATATGTACAATATATCTGAATTAAAATGGAAGAGCTGTTTTTAAAGAATCTGCAGAGATATAGATGTGAGTTAATGTAACACTTGATAATGATTCATTTGATGTGATGGTGAGATATGATGATTTGTTGTGGTGTTAGCTCATGTCGGCCATCTGTTGGGCACATCAAGGAGAGCTGTGTTTGTGCTTCTGCATTGTATCAAGCCACATATCAACATTGATGACAAAAACTATTTGCATTTCACACTTTAAAATGTTGATGTTGATCTCTAATTTAATGTTAGTTTACAGTTTCTACTCTTTGCTTTTGTGTAAATGAGGGTGAGGGCGGAGCAGAGCCCCCCGCTGGGGTTTGACCAGGCTCAGGTGTCACAGACCTGCCATTTGTTTTCAGGCCATTAACTGAGAACGGTGAGCAGCAGGGAGCCACTCAGTGGGATCGCTGTCCATAAGGCACTTCTTCACAGGCGATGATGGAGTACTTGTTACAGCGTCACGGTTCATCTCACATATCTTTCACATATTACTGAGAATCAGCTGCTAATTTAGATCTTTACATTCAAATATAACTAAACAGACTTCCCCAGACCAAAGTAGGGCTGCAACTAATGATTACATGTTCACACTAACAGAAACTAGTTTTTCCTTTTTCATCCTAAAGTGTTGCATTTATTTATGTCAGGAGAAACAATGTGAAATAAACTACACATACATATTACGTGTGCACCTCGTGGTGTTGGTGGATTAATGGATCAACGTTGGACATTTATTTAAACGAGTGTGATGTCTCCTTTAGTGACGGTATAATATCCATCTTCTCCTGAAGCGCTATCGTACTTGTTCTGCTGTTCCTGACATGGAGACGTCCTCATGATCGTTTGCACTTATTGATGCTTTGGACAAAAGCTAAATGAAGTGTAATGTAATAATGAGGCAAAGGATATGCAGACTTCTTCTGACCAACCGTGACATTGTAAGTGAGCAAGAGGCTGCAAAGTGCGATGATGACTCAGTGGTAATCTGTGATTGGCGACGGTGGCACTGGGGTTAATGTAGCGGAACCCTCTCCGCCTCCCGCGCCCCCTAACCCCCTCCCCCCTAGTGTGCACCCATCCTCCCCACTGGCCCTCTGTCACGCTTGACTCACCAGGGGGTGACTTTTGAGTGACAGGTTGGTGGTGGGCGGCGATTGGCCGACGCAGGAGAGTGGATGTGGGTGTTTGAGGACACGCAGCCAATGGCGCGGCCTTGGCACGGTTAGCTGAACAACGGCTCTCCGGTGCAGAGAGAGAGTTTCCGTGTGAGAGTGTTTGTTATCTGACACAAGAGGAGAGAGAAACAGAAGAGCACTTGGATAATATGAGAACGGGTCAAAGACAATGAGATTCTCTGAGGTGAGACGTGCGTTTGAAATGTTGGCATGGGTTGCTGTGATCTGGTTGCTCTGACAGATCGGGGGAGTTGATGTTGAGGGATTTTGCTTACAGGGGAGAGTATTGACAGCACGCAACTTTAGTTGGAGCTGCTGGGTAAGTTTCCCTTGGTGGAGCATCAAGGGCTGAAGCTCAGAAGAATCCTTCTTGGCTACTCTGTTTGTTGTTGAGTATGATTTGTTGAGCACACAATGTCTCAGAAGTGAGTATGCTTAAATGTTCCTGAAGGGAATCCAGTCGCTTCACTTTTTGAGACGATAATATAATTCTTTATTCTACTACTTTAAAATGTCTCTTTTTTCATGTGTTTTTCTCCTCTTCACAGTCGACCACGGCTGCGAGAGCTGCACGGGTGTGAGTGAGTGGCCCGGCTGGACTTCTTCTCTCTCTTCATCCATTAATCCTCCCGTCTACCCATCCCGTCTCTCGTGGGGCACCATGCTGATGCAGTGGCTGGCTTGTATGGCCCTGCTGTCTCTGGACTGCGCTCCAGGCAGCTGGGCCTTCACCACCACGAGGGCTCAGAGCCTGAGGGGTCGCATCCAGAGGGACCGCAGGAACATCCGGCCCAACATTATCCTCATCATCACTGACGACCAGGATGTTGAGTTAGGTAAGGTTGGCGCACTCTCGGCTCCTCCTGGATTGATATTCACTTTTTATTGCGGTCCTGCTTTTCCCTCTACGCTGTCTTAGTCACTTTCTTTGTCTTTTTGGGCCTTTGCATCAGGATATATGTGGACTTTCTCCACACATGAAATATTAAATAGAGGCCATGAACCACAGCAGAACGACCATCTGGTCTATTAACTGCTGAATTATAATGATTGGGCACTCACACAATTCAGGAAGAAAAGGTTGAATTATCTAATTAGACTGATTGTGTTTATCTTATTATTTGAAAAGAATAAAGATTTATTGTGTTATATTATTTATTTTATAGGTATATTGAGAGTCAGCTTTATTTAAAGCTTTATTAGAAAGGCAGTTAAAAGATCAGCATACAAAGAGATGCACACTATACGCAAAATACACTCTATATGCAAAGAAATACTTTGTCATTTTATAAATAATTGGTCATGGTGTGCTTTACCATCATGGTTTTTACAATGCATGTAACAAGAGGTTTCAGTGAAGCTGTCTCACTGACACCTTGTCCTCCAGGTTCTCTACAGGTCATGAATAAAACCCGTAAGATCATGGAAGAGGGAGGCACAAGTTTCACCAACGCCTTCGTCTCCACACCCATGTGCTGCCCGTCACGGTCCTCCATGTTGACGGGCAAGTACGTCCACAACCACAACACCTACACCAACAATGAGAACTGCTCCTCCCCTTCCTGGCAAGCTCAGCACGAGCCCCGCTCATTCGCCGTCTACCTCAACAACACCGGCTACAGGACAGGTTGGTGAATAAAGACTTGTATACGGGCACAAAAATCAATATCCACAGTCAGTGTGTTACTACAGTCGATGGCGATCAGCATGACTTTGGAGAAGCAGACAGGAGTTACAGGGAACCGAAGCTGTTATCTATGCTCTCTTCAAAAGCCACCAGATTCCATTGGAAAAAACAGTAATTTTATCTTGCAGAACAGGTGCTGGTCTACTGCTGCCTCAGCCGGTCCAGTTAGTTTGTTATAGTGTGACTTTGGTGTTTTAAAGGGTTAGTTCAGATTTACCAAAGTCACACCATAACACAAAGTAACTAACCGGCCGAGGCAGCGGTAGACCAGCTACTCCTGTTCTGCGAGGAGAAAATTAACACTTTTTTCAATGCAGTCTGGTGGCTTCAGTTCCCCGTCAGAAAGGGCTGTCTGACAGTAAGGTAAAGAGGTGAAAATATTCTAAAATAGCGTACACTTAAACTGAGTTTAATATACGTCCACAGTCGTACATTGTTTATCTTCCTGCTGGTACTTCTGTCTGTTTCTCCAAACTACTGTAGGTCAGATGCTCATACAACCCCACTTCAAAACATGCAAACTATCCCTTTAAGGACCTGCTGTATGTCCACCAACGACCTCTACGTGCACTGCTGGAGATGTTTTCTCATTATTTAACATAGAAAAGTGGCATTTCTCAGGTTCTAGTTGGGTACCATCTCACTCTTTGCCAAACTGTCAATCACCACCAGCTAAACATCCTCACGGGCCCTCTTCATCCTCCGGTGTTAGTCAATGCAAATATTTTACAGTAAGCTCGACTCCACGGCGCTGCCTGTCCACTGTGAGAAATGCAAACACGGTGAGCGTGCCAGGTCGCTGTCGTGTCCCATCAGACTGTGTCTGTGTGAGTGACGGGCAGGCGTTGGACTGGGCAGCTCAGTGGGGTCCTGTGGGCTGCAGCACAGCCTGTGGTTTTAGAGCAGATGCGTTAGTCTGCAATTAGCCTTCTCTTGGACAGGCTGGCTCCCTGCCTGGCCCATCCGAGAATGCTGTGCAGCAAAGCCAGGGGAAAGGAGACGTGCAAAAAAGTTGCACGCACGCACACACACACACACACACACACACACACACACACACACACTGAGTCTTCGCAGGTACGGGTTTGAGCAAACAAAGAAAACATGCATTTATGGCCTGAGACTTATTCTCCTTCTCTTCTGCAGGCTTCTTCGGCAAGTACCTGAATGAGTACAATGGCAGCTACATCCCACCTGGGTGGCGCGAATGGGTTGGATTGATCAAAAATTCCCGCTTCTATAATTACACTGTCTGTCGGAATGGCTACAAGGAGAAACATGGTGCCGATTATGCTAAGGTATGTGCTCCTATAATTAAAATAAAAAAGGGGACCATTAACTCGATCACTCATTTGTTTCCACTAATATAAAGACTCGGCCTGACAAATTGCAGGTTCCACTCCACTTCTAAATACAGACGGTGAGGCACTTCACTTATCACGCTGTTGTGATCTAGGGTGGCAGGAATTCTCATTGGAGAATTAAAGGGACGTTCTTCCTCTACAGCAGCATCCCTTTATTAAGACGCACCTTACCTCAACATTTAGACACTGTAACACTGAAGCATGTTTATGACATAAATACCACCATGCATCTGTTTGTGTCTCTCTCTCTCTGTCTGTCCCTTTCTTTCCTTTTTTGTCTCACCATGAAGACGGAAACTTCACTTTACCACCGTCAGACTCTGGAGACGAACACACTACTCTTTCTGTAGCTCTGGAAGGCATCGGTCATCCATCTTCCCCAAATGTTTTTGTAAGCTGTCAGTTTGTTCTCGCATCTCCGTGCCAATATCTCCCCAGGTAGCATAGTCCTCCTGGGTACACGAGGAATCCACGAGGAGGGTTTATAGTTTGGATGCATGTCAAGATGTGCAAACAAATGTTTGGACTGCTATTCCTCTGCCAACTTGGACTGAGGTGTAAAGTTACCCACAGGCCGAGGTGTTTACATGACACGGGCTCGGTCAGCAGATTGTGGTTTGAAACCAAATGGACACACTATTTGCTATTTACTGTCAAAAACCAACTCCTTGTTTTTTAGATCCACGCAGGGTGAGAAGGTCATGGTCTTCCTCACAGTCTTTGTGATTAGATGAGGCACTTGCCCCGTGATTTCATACAATTAGGTCCCATCTGATTTTCCGTCCGTGGGAGGATGAGTTCACTGAGGTAAAGGCCGGAGTCAAGGAGCTTTAGTTGGAGAATATGATCCATACATATTTCTTTCCCCCTCTAAATTCCATGACAGAGGTCCCAAAGACACAAAGCCAGATGTGAAATGTTGGTGTCATCAGAACTAACAGAAAGTCTGATCAGAGATCAAGCAGCTTGAAATGAACCGAACTCCTCGTGGACAAATAAACAGGTTGTCATAAAACTTTAAATCTCATTTCAAATGTCTGAATGTCATTGGGGAAATTAAACCATGTGTGAATAAGTTTGTATTCTATGACTGCCACTTAGTATTAATCATCTCCAGACAGCTCTGGGCAAAGTGATACTCTTCATCTCCCTCAACGTCTCTGAGCGGCTGTCCAGCCTTTCTCCATGACACTGCTGCTTCCTTTTGACCTGCCAGAACTCAGAGAGCTGGCAACACGGAGAACACAAGGATGGCAAAGCTTTGCCATGTGCACGCAATCACCAGCTTCCACTGGCATGTGCAGCCGCCAGGCTGTTAAAGCTGTCCTGCCTATAAAGCCTATTAATAGAGACAGAATGAATCCGCCAAACCCACTTCTGACATTTCAGGAAAATCACCCTTTACCCTTTCTTCTGAACCTGGCACTCCCTTCCGCATGTGGCATGCCAGACAACAACTGCGGCATGCCAACGCTGCAGGTAGAAGGTTTAATCTGCTGGAAACTTGGCAAATGTTGGTTGTGATTTCAGTTCAGGGTGCGACCTGCTGCACATCTAAAAAGGGAGGAATGATAAAGCGCCCGGCCTGTGGGTTGTTTGATATGACAATATCACGTTTCCTGAGTCTAAGCTCTTTACAGGAAGTAACACTTTCATTCATTCTTTTGCCCATGCCACTAAAACTTGAATAACAGAGCGCTCAGGGTCTCAGGGACTTTCTGCCTTTCACATCTCCTGCAAGTCATCCAGCTCGTTTCCTAATAATGCCAGAGGCTTATATCTGCTGAAGTTATCTCATTATCTCCCTGAGTGAATCACTGGCTTTGTTTACGTTCACAAAGTATGTTCCCAAGACAAAAAGACAATATTCTTACTAAGCTGTTTGATGAAAAAGAATATTCCTGTTAACATGCAACCGTCAAAATAGGATTTCTTTCAAAGTTTGTCCCGAGTGAACTCAGCGCCCTCTTTCATTCCTTCACTCCTGTTGAAAAGGTTGGCGCTGTGATGTTTGATCGTAGGTGTGTTTCTCCTTCTCTCTTGGACATCTCTCCCAGCCTTACAAACACACAGAGCTGTAAACAGACAAGAGACACATATTCTGAATGAGCTGTATACAGGTCCTCACAATGTCCAGGTCCATGGAATATCAGTGTGCATGGAAATGTAGTCAGTGACGAGGAAGGAAACACGTGAAGTGAAAAGGAATGAAATGAAGCCTAACAGGGGACAGATAATGGATGACCCGGAGAGGAGCAGAGGAGCTGTCATAACAACATACCATCAGAGAGCGCCAGGCTGCTCCCACCATCAAGTGGTGTCACATTCAATAGTGCAGGGATCCACTGATGAGGCAACAGCCCATTTACTGTACACACACACACACACACACACACACACACACACACACACACACACACACACACACACACACACACACACACACACACACACACACACACACACACACACACACACACACACACACACACACACACACGCGCACACGCAGGCAGGCAGGCAGCCAGCTGTTGACTCGACAGATTGGTGGTGTAGTGTACTCAATGGCCCCAGTTCATATCCCCTCTGGCCCCCGTCCTGGTGATCAGAGTTTATCAAAGCTCGTGTTGTTTTGCACCCCTCCCCCCCATACACACACCTCCCCTCCACCCCCCCTCAACCTTCTCTTTCAGCTTCTTCTCTGCAGCACCTAATAATTCATATCTATGTATTCACTCTTCTCCAGGACTACTTCACAGACCTGATCACCAACGACAGCACCAACTTTTTCCGCATGTCCAAGCGCATGTACCCCCACCGGCCCGTGATGATGGTCGTCAGTCACGCTGCCCCTCATGGCCCAGAAGACTCGGCTCCACAGTACGCTGAGCACTTCCCGAACGCCTCGCAGCACATGTAAGTTACAGACTCTCATTAAAACGCGTGCACTCATCAGGGTTCCTGCATGCGGGGACTTTTAACCTGTGAATTACACACGGATGTTCTCGAGCTTTGTTAATAAAGCTTTGAATGTCTGCCGTCACATTTTATGACGTCATCGTCCTAATAACGAAATCCTCCATTCTAATAAAGTGATTGATGGGATTAAATTAGTAATGAATGGAAGTCGTCGGTGCGTCTCTCCGGGAGAGTGAACTGTTTCTGAGCGCAGCGACATGTTTCTTTAAAAGCTAAACACCAACAAATATGGATTAAAGCAGAATATTTGGTTCAATAAAAACACGACTCTTGGACTTTAAACGCTGCAGTTATAGGAAATATCGGCGCAGCCTCATCTGTATCAAACACTGAGCACAAACAGCAGATTTAAATCTAGTAATCTTTTAATCTATAAAGACAGAAGCTGTGCTGCAGTGTTACAGCTTTATTATAAACTGCTTTATGGAATCTTTCTCCTCAACATCCAAGTTGATTTGGTTTACACAACATTATTACAGAAGCTCCTCAATCTCCAGTGACGACAGGTTGCTTAGAAGCCGCGAGGGCCGACGGCTTGACAAGCGTGAAATCAAAACGATTTATCCTCCAGGAATAGCTGGAGCACAAACCGTGAAGAAGATCAGTGATGGCGTTTTGTTTCTTTACGCAGCACGGCGCTCATGCCAAGCCCACACTGACCTCCCCACAACTCATTACTGAGGGAGGCAGCGCTGCAATACTCCGGGTCTTTCCATGGCAACATGCCTGCCATCTCTGGTGGGCCCTCCAACAGGCTCCCAGCATGCACTGCTGCACAGGGTGGGGGGTGGGGGGGGGTGGGATAGAGAAGTACATGTAAGGTTTCCCAGCGCTTTCATTGTTTCCCACTTCCTCTCACTTTCTGTCCCACTTAACATTGCCCTCTGTTTCTGTCTCCCTGTGTCTCCTTCTCTCATCACTTGCCGCTCCACCACCCCCCCCCCTCTGCAAAGCACTTCCTGATCCTGTCCATATCGATCAGTATTTTCTCCCCGCGGCTCTTGGGATGAGAGGAATGCATTGTGTTCTCTGGAACACCCTTTGTGACATTATTAATTTATTTTTAGCTAGAGCCTCGGGGTGAAGGGGGAGGCGCTGGGGGCCCGGGGGTGACTAAAGGGGTTGCCCCAGTGATTAGGTGCTGTGCATGGGGAGTGTGTGGGGAGTATGTGGTAACTGCGGCTGCACAGGTGGTTGGTATGGGTATGTGTTTGTTTTGCTTGTTTGCTGGGCTGATTTGGTTTTGACACGGTTCCAGTTTGAGTAGGTTCAGAGAGCTTTGGTTATTCTGCCACTAACTAACTCATTAACGGTTTGTTCTCTAAAATCACTTTAATATGATATAAAACAGAGAAAAGCAGCAAATCTCCATATTTGTGAAGCAGAAAACAGCATTTTTGCATGAAAAAGAAGTAAAGATTCTCTAAAGAGTTGGCCTTTATTGTTACATAATACACGTTGCAGCTCGAAGGTCGCCCACTAATGGAAAGATATGAGCTGAAATGTGTCTGGCGCTGTGTTTGCAGCAGAAGCCCTGATGCACAGAGTTGGGACGAGACTGCGTGGCAGTTAACTTTAAGAAGGAGCCGCCTCATAAATCAAACGAGCGTCTGTACTTCTGACAGCAACAATAGCAGGGGAGGGATTGATGTTAATGTCATTAACATTCCTCACTGGAGGTGTTTTTAACTCGCTCAGATGTAAGCCAGGTTCTTTTTAAACACTGTAGATGTGCTCCTCCGTGTCTCTGTATCGCAGTGGAAGTTATTTTCTGCGCGTAGCTTTAGAGAATGTCTCTAATCTTCCCGCGCGATGTGTCTATGTTAAGTTTTGTGAGGTCAGGAGGCATTCTGGGGTGAACAGCGGGCCCTGGGCTGCTGTAATCCACAGCTAATACCACAAAACAGGACCTATATGTGACAGGTGGCAGGTGTGACCTCTCCTATGGACTGGCTTCGTTCCACTGACCCCTGCATTCCTGGTTCCCTTGTGCCCAGGGCCCCCATACCTTGGTGGCCCATTGCCCAGAGACAAGTCCCTTTGTGGGGCTTATTAGACCGCCTGGCTTGGTGGGTGAAGAGTTCACCCGTCTCACAAAGCAGCCGAGGAGACGAGGGCAGAAGGCAGCTCCCAGCAGGTCTTCATTAAGTGTCTTGATACTTTATTCACTTCTTTATAGTTTGTTTTAGGAGAATAATGAATTATTGCACATGATGTGCCAACACAAGGGATACACAGTGTGGTTGTGTAATGTCACCCTAATGTAAAGTGATTAAAGACCATATGTAATTATTTTGACCAGAATAATCATATTGTCCTTTATTCATATAACGGCAGACACTTTGCAGACTTGACTTCTTAGTCTACTCTCTCCTCCACCTGACGGCTCATACTGCAGACAGGTGAACTGCTCCTCTCAGCTTCAGCTGCTCCTCCATCCTTCGTCCACTCCTCTTCGTCCCCATTTCAAATGACCAGGACTTATTGAGTTTTTGGTCCAGAGCTTGTTGCAAACTTGACTTTGGGGCCTATTATTTTCTTAAGCATGTGCCAACCCTCAAATGACTCGTCCGTGCCAAGAGCGCAGCAGAGCTGGGAGACTCTCGTCTCTGTGTGAGTGGAGAGATGGTCGGAAAAACAGCTAAGGTGCTGGCTGCTGAGTATTAAGACATTTCCTTCTACAAACAGAGCAGCTATTGATGCGTGTCAAGCGCAGCGGACGACTGTGGCACCTGTCACTGAGCAGTCATGTGTGAAAAGTAGCAGACAGGTGTTTTGTTGGCATCTTACACGGAGTCTGATAACTCACAGCGCGCCATAAAGATTTTCTGGCTCCTATGTGACTTCATCAGGCAACATCTACACAGGCGTACATGTTTGCGCCATCAATCCTAAACACAGGCTGTTTTCTCCTGCAGCACCCCCAGCTACAACTACGCGCCCAACATGGACAAACACTGGATCATGCAGTACACCGGCCCCATGAGACCCATCCACATGGAGTTCACCAACTTCCTCCACCGGAAGAGGCTGCAGACGCTCATGTCTGTGGATGACTCTGTGCAGAAGGTGCGTGTAAAAAGAAGTTTCATGATATCTATTTGTTAAAGCTTTTACCCCTTTAATAAGCTTTTCTTTTGTGATGTTGGCGTCTGTAGTTTCTCTAAACGTCTTCTTTCTTCTCCTCTCGTGTTACTCGTTAGGTGTTTGACATGCTGGAGGAAACTGGAGAGCTGGACAACACTTACGTCATCTACACAGCGGACCACGGCTACCACATCGGTCAGTTTGGATTGGTCAAGGGAAAGTCGATGCCGTATGACTTTGACATCCGTGTGCCGTTCTTCCTGAGAGGACCCAACATAGAGCCGGGGGCCGTGTAAGTCCGAGCAACAAACCATCATCAGAGTCTCTGCAGAAAGAACTGCACTGTGTGTCTTTGTTTTCTAATATAACTGTATGTATTCAAAAGTGAACTTTCTGTGCTTCTGCAGAAACCCTCATCTGGTGCTGAACATTGACCTCGCTCCCACGATCCTCCACATTGCTGGGCTGGACACTCCTCCAGACATGGATGGAAAGTCCATCCTGAAGCTGCTGGAGCAGGACCGGACTGGCAACAGGTCTGTACGGACCCATCATGCCATGCTGTAATGGATAATATGCACAGTAATTGCACAGTGTGCATGATATGCTCAACAGCTCGACTCCTTTGCCATTATTGAGTAAATACACGTTTCCGTAGCCAAAATAATTGCCTTTGCTCCAAAGTGTGTTCGGGGTAATTTTGTGGATTTTCCTTGGCTGCAGGACTTTGGCTCTGATTCACTGCGGTCATTCTCATGAAGTTTCCCGTAGAATTTGTTTGCAAGTTGAATCATTTGTTTTCCCAGAAAGCAGAAAGAGTACACAGGGTCAAAGTGAAGGCAACAGTGATCGTCCTTCACTGCACAAAGGATTAAACGATCAATGAGAAAATAATCACCAACTATTTTTAATATCGTTAAAGTCATTTATGATGCTGTTTTCATATTAAGTGAATATCTTTGGAGACTTTGAGGAACTGAGACATTTCTCACTATTTTATAGACTAAACCGTCTCATTGGAAACATTCCCTGCAACAGAACTGGGATTATATATTTAATGAGATGATCCGCTCCCTTGATGTTGCATGCCTGTGTGCACAGGCCGTATGAGGTCTAAACACTTTGTGTGTTTTGTTTTCCCAGATTCAAACCCAACCGGAAACCCAAAGTCTGGAGGGACACATTCCTGGTGGAGCGAGGGTAAACCGGCCTTCTTTATTCACTTTCTACACCACAGGCACATCATGTCACTGCATTGTGTGTCGCACTGACCTGACTCAACGTTTGAATGAACCCGAGACACATTCTCTCCCCAGTTCCTTGTTATCCGACAGACATCTCCTGACCACAGTCGGCGGTGTGGAAGGAGGTTGAAGTATTCAAAGTTGTTTGGTAAAGCTATAAGCGGCTGGCAAATTATGACAGTTCACGCAAGAGGTGCTGACGCATGTGTAACCAGGTCATTTGATCATTTACAAGAAAAACAAGCGGAGTCTTTGTCTTCTGAGGCTCTGCGTATATCGGGCACATGATCGGAGCCTTAAACCTGGCTCAGTCTGCTGGTCGCGCACTGCCGGAGACAGACGGAAGATAGCTAGACGCGCAAAACAAACAAAGGCCAGCCAGGCTCGGGATGATGTTACCTGAGGAATGGCTGGAAGGCTCACACTGGATCCGCTCACAGGACATGTCACCAGCTCCCCTGGTGAGGAATGCAGCCGCCACGCTGCAGCCAGCGCTCCACTGTTTCCCCCAAGACTGTTTTCTTTGTAGTGCACGCCATCGCACACAGCACATGCTCTCTCACGGACCCCGTCAGGTCTTTATGTAACCTCTCCTCTCTGCTGCCAGATATGTTGCAGAAAACGACACCTCCGATGTGACAGCCCGCTTTTGTTCACTTAACACGTTAAGCTGTGGTAGTGCCAGAGGTCCACTGACAGAAACCTGACAGTCCATGCACGTCCATGCACGATGCAGCAGATCTCTGCGGGTCCTTCAAGGTCTAAAAGTGTCTTAAAACTAATGCCAACACTGTGTTCACTGCAAATAATCAAGAAGGTCATGAAAACAAAACCACGCTCTAACCCTGAGCTAATATATTAATATGTGTTATATTACTAGTGCGTTGTTCAAACAATGTATTTAAAGTCTTACTTCTGCCAGTGTGACCGCAACATACAAACGGGTATTACATTTCAATCTATGTGGTCTTAAGAAGGTCTTAGAAAGTCTTAAATGTAACTTGTTGAAGCCTGCAGAAACCCTGTACAGGTTGAAATGAAACGCAGAGCAGAGAGACATGAGGGGGGGGGGGGGGGGACACCGGTTGAGTAATGATACTGTATATCAGTCACAGCTGCTGTTTTTCTCCACTATCATTTCCTCACAATCCCTATTTTTTTTTTTTCCAAATCGCTGGCTCGGCCCTCCCGTCTCCTTTCCACTAATTTGCCAACATCTACATCCGCGAGTACAAAAGCAGCACTCGTTAGCGGCGCTGCCCGTGCACGCTGGTCCGTCTCCTGCTGGCGTGTGTTTGTGTGGCAGAAGAAGGAGCCACTCTATGCACTGCTGTGTATGAAATGAAGAGCGTAACCTTTGACATGTCGTGGGCTTTAGCTCTTTTAATCCATCCCCCATTAGTCCACAGTGTTTGTGAAGGCTGTGCGCCTTGTCTCTAAATACTGAGATTAGCCTCTACGGACCTTTCGCTCCATCACTCTGCACAGATGTTGCAGCACAGGAGCTAATGTGTTTGTACACTTCTCCCACTGCTCCTGCTCTATAATCTAATATCTCCAATATCCTCACATGAGCATGCAGTTCTGCTGCTGTAGGAGAATCTAATAATCTATGTAACGCAGCATTCAGGGAGTAACATGGACAACAACTGTTCTTTAATGGCTCTTGGCTGAAGTGTGTGAACGTTGGCTGTTCTCCTCTCAGACGGCACCGGACAACACAACGGCCTCAGTCTTGCAGGGCACCGGTTGTTCTTCGCAGTCGCCGTCTGTGAGTCGCGAGCAGCCAGGCCGCGTTGGCAGAGAGTTGGGGGTAGAGCAGGGGGTGGGGGGTAGAGCAGGGAGTGGGGGGGGGGGGGTGGTTGGGTTGGCATGGCCCTAGTGGAGACTCAGCCACGTCTTGTGGTGGTAGCAGAGCAGAACAGGGCAGGGCAGGGCAGCTAAATGTGATGCCAAGCCGAGGTCACACAGCTTGGCCCGGAGCGGAGCGCTGGTGTGAGTCTGAGCTGCGTGCCCAGACCCTCTGGCACACACAGACGCGACATAACTTATGCATTCACTGGCCACGACCATGAGAAACACAGGACCGTGACAGAGAGGGGAAACAGGAAACAGTGAGTGACACTCGGCACGACGAGTAGGAAGTTTGTGTGTTTTCTAGAGCTGACCCGTCTTAGTGGACTGACCTGTCTTTATTACCGTTATTTTTATTACCGTTCAATTAGTCATTTTTGATGCTTTTTTCATGCTGAATGACTCATTTCCAGTACATTCTGAGCACATCTCTATTAAACAAGTGGAGCTTTTGCAGGATTCTCTGTGGAGAAACTCGCTTTGCAGATCTGTACATTAAACAAGAAATCCATTAGTGACATCAGTCGACTAAGAATTTCTTCAGTCGAGGCGGCCCGGAACTTTTCTGCGCTGTGCCATATTCTGAGTTTCCTCTTGACTGCGTGCTCACGATCTGACAGCTGGTTGCTACGTTTTTATTGGGTTTGACACCCAGAAACATCCAGAACACGGAACAATAAGGACATCCAGGTGTCGGGCTGCAGAAACAGACTCCAACACACGACTGTGGTCATGTATTCATTTAAGTTTCATCGTGCCTTTCAGTTCAGTAACACTTCAGTCATTTAATAGGATATCAACAGTTTGTTGATGCTGATTTCTTCTTATTTGTGTGTACTTGTAGAAAGATCCTGAGGAAGAAGGAAGACTCGGTGAACACTCAGAACACCAACAGCCTTCCCAAGTACAAGAAGGTCAAAGAGACTTGCCAGCAGGCGGAATTCCAGACCCCCTGCGAGCAGCCTGGACAGGTAAAACAAACAAACGCACCCATGTGAGTTCCCCTGGTCTCCTCACTGGAAAGTTCCTTCAGTTCTGTTCTAACAGTAATGAGTTCCACAGAGCCAAAAGTGAAATATCCATTTTCAGTGCATCGGTTCATAATTGGACCCTTTTGCACCGTTTTGTGGTGCATTAATTTGTTGGTTCTTCCCTTTCATCTGCGCCCATTAATGTTCTGGCAGACCAACAGCCAAGTGGTGCAGTATGTGGCCTTGGAGCACACGCAGACCAGAACAATACAAATTGTTACAAGTTTTGGGTAGCGTTAAATGATGGATAGAGTTCCTGAGCGTCCGACTAATGCAACCCAGATCGAGTTTACGGTCACATAAATGTGTGTGTGTAACAATCGGTTATTAAAGACAGCAATGGAGCAACTCTAGTTGAGCTCGGCCATGTGTGTCGATTGAACGCATGTGTGCACCTGCAATAATGTGGAGACGCGTCTTCTTGTAGCTGCATTCATTTACAGTATACATCATAATATGTTGCTGCATAGCATGAAGGATAAGTTTGGTCATAAGTGGCCCGTCTGGCATGATTTAACATGACCTCCCAGTGAGCCGCCTGAGAGCCAGCGCTGTGTCTTACTAAATTACAGGGGAAATGTTACTTACAGTGAGCAGGCGCTCCTCTTCATTTAGGTCTAATCCCTCATTTTTCCACCTCCTCTTTTTCTGTACTATACAGTTTATTTTATGCCTTAAAGGGATCGTTTTGGATGTTAGAAGTGTGGTTGTATGAGGTAGTTCTCCATAGTCCGTGTATTACCTCCAGTTTACAGGAGTACCAGCAGGAAGCTAAGAAACATATTACTGTGGACAGTATTTTATACACCTAAAGAAAATCAGTGTACGCTATATTTAGAATATTTTCATGCTTTACGTTGCTGTCAGTCGGGCCTTTGTCACGGGAACTAAAGCCGTTATCTGTGCTCTCTGTAAAGCCACCAGACTCCATTGACAAAACAGTCATTTTAACTCGCAGAACCAACAGTTGTTGGTCTATCGCTGCCTCGAGGTGTTAGTTAGTTTGTGTGACTTTGGTGTTTCTGAGGAAGACTTCACATTCACCAAAGTCACATAATAACACAAACTAACTAATACCTCGAGGCAGCGATAGACCAACAACTGTTGGTTCTGCGAGTTAAAATGACTGTTTTGTCAATGGAGTCTGGTGGCTTTACAGAGAGCACAGATAACGGCTTCAGTTCCCGTCAGACAGCTTTTTCTGGCAAGATAAAGTGTTGAAAATATTCTAAATACAGCGACCACGGAGAAGTACTTTCTACAACCTCACATCTGAACTATTCCTTTGACTTCCTGTCACAAACCTCGGCTGAAGCTGAAGCATTGTACTGAGAGTTGATGAGGTTTTCAACAAGGACATTAAAGCTCGGTTCTGAACCTGGTTTAGGTTCGAATGTGAGAAGTTTTGTTGTTGAAAAGGTTACTGTGTTCATGACCTCATGGTTCAGACACATTTCTCAGAGCAAAGCCTGTGTTGTGTTTTAGTCGCCGAGCTGTCGCGGCCGTTTGGAAATCGATCATGTGATAACGGTTTGTTGTGGGTGCACCAGAGTTCCTTACCAGGGACATGGAGAAATCTCTGTTGCAGTATGTTCTTGGGGTTCAAACCAGAGTGAGTGGTCTGCGGTCCCCCCCCCCAGCTCTGCTGCTGCGGTCCTGGTGTGCCTGGATGAAGAAAGACAGAGATGCATCTCTCTCCCCCGCGTCTTGTCTCATGCTGATATAACAGCTTTGTTTGGCCCGTAAGCTCTTCGTCACTATAAGAGCCTTCCAAAAGAAACCTGAGCTGCTTCATGGCCTTTTGTTTGGACCTTGTTCCCACACTCACCACTGATCGTCATCTCTGCAGATGTGTCTCTTCCATTTATACAAGAGCTCACCAGCGGCACTACTCACAGCAATTAGCCTCAGCTTTCTCTTCCTAGTGGGAATAAATATTGAGAAAGACACGGAAGATGTAGACGAGTGCGTGGATACATATTTACACAATTACACTGGTGACGCACTTTGCACAGACGCACTCAGTGTGAGAGTGATGGGGCTTCCCTCTTTATGTTCTACACCCCAGACAGCCCAGTTGATCTCATGTGGTCGTGTTGGTTTATCTTTCCCACAGGCTGAGAGTCCCCTGAACTCTCCGTCTCTCAAGGAGCTTCTGACACGTTCTTGTTCCTGTGAAGTTAATGGCTGTAGAATAATGACGTGATGTGCGTTGTTTTATTGTTATATTGTTTTTTCTTGCTGTTTATTTCTGCTGTTGTTGTTGTTGTTGACAGAAATGGCATTGTGTGGAGGAGATCACAGGGAAGTGGAGGATTCAGAAGTGTAAAGGTGGTTCAAAAGAAGGCTCCAGGAAGAGGGCCCGCAGCCTGAAGCCCCGCAGCAGCTACGACACCAGAGAGACGGGCTGCGACTGTGGGGACGCTCTGCTCAAACCCTCCAGATCGGACCGCCGCTCACACCGACAGCTCTCAGGCCAGCGTGAGTACACGCCGATCCTCTACCATGGAGCATGAAGTCGTTTAAAGTGGTTAAGGATTGGACATGTGTGGAGGATTATTTCAGTTCAGCAGTAGAAGATCTTGCCTGCGTAACATCAGCACCAGATTTGAATATCTTCTCAATACAATGTAGAGACAAAGAAGTCCACAAAGACTCGAGCCTCGACCTCCTGTAACTGAGTCTTTGTGCTCTTAGAGGAGACGCATGTCCTGCAATTGGTTCTGTGATGCTGCCTGTGTGTTCGTGTTGGGATAGTGGTTTTGATGCCATCTAGTGTTGCTGGTAAAAGGTGCAGCTGAAGTACGAGCAGTGATTGAGATGCATTCCAGAAATGAGTTGGTTTGATTCATCAGGAAAACTGAAATAAGAAGTTATTGCAGTCAAAGTTTAGTGAAGGAGTGAAATGGAACGTAAAGACATCACATGACTCACTTTTTATCTTTTCAGGTTTTCGGCCACGTTTTGTCCACACCCGTCAGACCAGGTCTCTGTCTGTGGAGTTTGAAGGTCAGATTTATGACATTGACCTTCAAGCAGACGATCAGTCAGCCGTCCGCCGCCGCGTCATCTCAAAGCGCCACTACAACCCAGAGGATCCGGAGTTTCATCTGGGCTCCGACGACGGGTCAGAGGAAATGCTGGCGGATGACACCAACGCTGTGGGATACCCCAACTCTGTGAAGGTTACCCACAAGTAAGAAGGCCGCCTTTAAAGTGAACAATGACTTCACATGTGTGTGTCAGCAGAGCAGCGTGTGACAGGTGTGTCAGTAGAGCAGCGTGTGACAGGTGTGTCTGTTTCAGGTGTTACATCCTCATGAACGACAGTGTGCATTGTGAGAGAGAAATCTACCAATCCTCCAGAGCCTGGAAAGACCACAAGAACTATGTGGACCAAGAGGTGAGTGGCACACACGCACACGCACACGCACACGCACACGCACACACACACCTCCAGGTTACTCATTTTGTCAGTTGTTAAGGATCCAATTTTTTATCTTAATTCATTTAAATTTAAATTCTATTGTATTTTAATAATAGAATCTTTGACTATTGCATTTGTCCAAAATGATGCAGTGACCTTCTTGTTGTCAGAACCTTGATTTTAAGGTTCCTTTACGGTTTATTTAGGTAGTTAATGTCATCTTCACTCCTGCTGAAGAACTTCCACTCCGACATGTTGTGTGTGTGGCTGCGACCTTACTTACTGTTACTGCTGAATCTATAATTAAAAGTGTTCTTTGCGTATTTAACCCCAGATTGAAGCACTTCAAGACAAAATCAAAAACCTCCGAGAAGTCCGAGGACACCTGAAGAGGACACGACCAGACGAGTGCGACTGTGGAAAGAAGAGGTCGGTCATTTTAATAACAAATGTCTCTTTCATGTTGTATCTATAACTTAGACCTGATGCAAAGTCCTGCTGGAGTCCTCGGTCCTTAGTCTCTTTCTCTGTTTATAAAAGCAGCTATTTTAGCAAAGGAGACAGAAACAAGGCACAGAGAATGAAGAGCAGGAACGATCAACTCCATCCCTTTAAGTGAGTTTCTCTTCCCTTTAGTGTCCCTCCTTTCTTAGTGATTAACAATGACTTGCATCAAGTGTGAAACGTTCACATGTTGCTGTTGGACGGTTCATTGTCTGCATGGCTGCATGTCGAGTAAACCCAAAGCTCACCCTCATTTAGATGACTGTAGATCCAGCATGTGTGTGTTGATGATGTTTGTCACATTTCATTCAGCGTTTTGTCCCTGAATGCTGAAGTGACAGATGCATGTCCCGATCTTTTTTATGTGTCTGGAAGTGATCGAGTCGCATGGAAAGATAGAATGACTCACGTTGGTGAAATCAGTCAATCCCTCAAACACAGTGATCAACTTGCACCAGGAAGCATTGGAAACAGACGTCGTCAATACAAAGCAGCTGTTTTTGTGCAGTGCCTGCTCTGCTCAGGCTGGGAGAGGGGACAGTGGCTAGAATATCATCCCAGAGAAAATTGGACCTCGTAAGAGTTTAAACATGAAAGTAAACAGCCTGTCGTATCCTGGCATCAGCGAAGGCTTCTGGAAGTCCCCTCCAGAACCTCCACCACGGTGGTTACTGGCACTACGAGCGTACGGCTGATGTCATCTCTGCATCGACACTGTTTTGTAATTCTCTCACGTTTCTACTCGCAGGGAGGCGGCACAGGAAATAGACGGGAAGGTCCAGTTGTACAACGAGATCCGCAGAAGGAAGAAGGAAAGGAAGGAGAAGAAGCGGCAGAGGAAAGGAGACGACTGCAGCCTGCCCGGCCTCACCTGCTTCACACACAACAACGACCACTGGGCGACCGCTCCCCTCTGGACATGTACGTACACTGCAGCCCCGCAGGACTGTTTCACCTTGTGCCTCACCACGGACATGTGTGTGTGGTTGTGCTCATGCATAAAGAGTTTGAACCTCAGCTCCTATAATAAGTCTACAATAAAGTGTTTAACCAAAAGAGAATTATAAAAAGGTTAAAGTTCTGACGATGAATCTCTTCCTGTCTAGTGGGAGGATTCTGCGCGTGCACCAGCTCCAACAACAACACCTACTGGTGCCTGAGAACCATCAACGAGACCCACAACACGCTCTTCTGCGAGTTCTCCACTGGCTTCCTGGAGTACTTTGACCTCAACAGTGACCCCTACCAGGTGTGTGACATCTGTCTGCACTCCGTGTGTGTGTGTGTGTCTGCAACACGTTTCATTGGTCCCTGCACGATGAGGTTTATAGCATCACAACGCTGAAACAACAATTTGTGTGTGATCGTTAAACGTCTGTTTGTTGTCGCTGTGCAGCTGACCAACGCGGTGTACACGGTGGACCGGGACGTGCTGAACTCTCTCCACGCCCAGCTGATGGAGATGAGGAGTTGTCAAGGTTACAAGCAGTGTAACCCTCGCCCGAAGGGCCTGGACGCAGGTAAAACAGCTCGCCGTCTGTTTGTTGTTCCCTACCTGCCCGTCACACTATGGTTGTTACACCGGCTTTAGTGCGAAGTGTCAACAGTGACTGAAACAGATTCACACACAGGAACTAGAGTGAGAGATGAAACAACTGAAAAATGTTTGAGATAAAATACAGAATATTCTGAAATTATAATTATATTTCATTTTAAAAAGTAAGTAAGTTAAGTAAGTTTTTATGAATAATCCTTTTTATACCTTCGATGGGCCTCATAAGCCATCGTAAATCTGAGTGACTGTATAGTAATAGTGATATAAATGTTTCAGTCTAGTCTCCTGCTGTGTTTCCAGTCTGTTTCAGAGTGTGTGTGTGTGTGTGTTTGCACATATCTGCATGCTGCATGTGTTTGGGCACGATCCACTCAGTGACGTATGCTGAAATTTCAGGTAGAGGACAAGGAGTCATCACTGATGTGTGTTGAATGTTTTCTTCATGATCACACACACACACACACACACACACACACTCTGATCTCTCTTTCTCAGCCCAGGACCCGCCACTGCTGGGATATTCCCCCTGTTTACTGTACATATTCTGACTTCTAGTGTTTGAATTAAAGTATTTTTCAGTAAAATGTCGTGTTGGCCGTCGTCCCCGCTGTGACTCACTGAGTATTCCAGATATTATTTGGAGGATATGTCTGTCATCACAGCAGTTTGGGCCCATCCTGCATCGCTGCCGTAATCAGCAACAATGTATTTTTTACTGCCACCTCGTGGTCCAAGACTCCTCACACACTCCTCACAGAGCAGACTCCTCACACTCCAAATAGAGCAGAATCCTCACACTCCTCATAGAGCAGACTCCTCAGAGCAGAATCCTCACACTCCTCACAGAGCAGACTCCTCACAGAGCAGCCTCATCACAGAGCGGCCTCCTCACAGACTCCTCACAGAGCAGCCTCATCACAGAGCAGCCTCACCACAGAGCAGCCTCATCACAGAGCAGCCTCATCACAGAACAGACTCCTCACAGAGCAGCCTCCTCACAGAGCAGCCTCCTCACAGACTCCTCACAGAGCAGCTTCCTCATAGCCTCATCACAGAGCAGCCTCATCACAGAGCAGCCTCCTCACAGAGCAGCCTCCTCACAGACTCATCACAGAGCAGCTTCCTCACAGACTCTTCACAGAGCAGCCTCCTCACAGAGCAGCCTCCTCACAGCCTCCTCACAGACTCCTCACAGAGCAGCTTCCTCACAGACTCTTCACAGAGCAGCCTCATCACAGAGCAGCCTCCTCACAGACTCCTCACAGAGCAGCTTCCTCACAGACTCTTCACAGAGCAGCCTCATCACAGAGCAGCCTCCTCACAGACTCCTCACAGAGCAGCTTCCTCACAGACTCTTCACAGAGCAGCCTCATCACAGAGCAGCCTCCTCACAGACTCCTCACAGAGCAGCCTCCAGCAGGAAGTGGATACAAGCAGTGCCCTGATGGCTGGAGTTGGTGTGTGGCATGAGCTGCGTTGTTTATGTCCTGAGGATAAAAAATGAATGTGTGTAATTACCAGCTGCAGAGTGGAGCACCAAGCTGCTCTGAGAAAGCTGATTGTGTTTCAGTGCTGGCATGCTGGACTTGTCAAACCCGAGCCAGCACATGTCACAGAGCAGCCAGCATCTCTTACGTGTCTGGCTGCCCTCCTGCAGGTTCGATGCCAAGCTCCCTGCACCAGTGAGAAGTTAATGTTGTGGTTACATCCAGTCGAGTTGTTGTTGGAGGAGTAGACGATTAACAGCAGATACTTCTTGCATCCAGTGGTGGAAAGATATTAAGTACATTTACTCAATGTACAATGTCACATTTACAAACTTCCCCTCGGACATCTTTCACTATTTCACTACTTTTACTTAAGTAATGCAGGACTTTACCTTGTAACTGAGTATTTCTACACTGTGGTATTTTAACTTCCACTGCTTGAGTGACTTTAACCATCACATGACAGGATAACGTGTTTTACTTTGAAGGGGAAACTCTGCACTCACCAAACACTCGGATGAATCCTCATCTCTCATCCTGCAGTCGTGTGACTCTTCCCTTCCTTTCAGATCTCCAGTAATTGCATTTCTCCTCAGGGAGCAGCAGCTGTGCATGAAGAAACCTTCAGTGTGAATGATCTATTTTATTTCCCTCCCGTATCTCCCTGAATCAAAGCATTAACAATCGATTGCTTTTATTTTTCCGATCAGGAGGTAAAGATGGAGGAAGCTATGAGCCACACAGGTATCCACCAATTTTTGTTTCTCTTCAGTGGCTTTTTTTCTTTAACACCTGCATGAGCCGAACTGCCTCATTCCCACTAATACTTCCATCCGTGGAGTTGCTGGCGCTTAATCTGTGGCTGCATGCTGGGGACACGCTAACCAATCATAACCGATGAGGTCTCTCATTAAAGCAGCTTCATCTTCACTTTAATCTGCTGAAACCTTCAAAGCTTTGCTTCAGAGTGCAACATGTACAGTTGCTCATCAGAGGTCATAGCATGGCTGAATGTAAAAGAAGAATTCACACAGGGAGGACCTGCTGGAGACCCAGCAAGCATGATCCTGTATCATCCTGCATCATCCTGCATCATCCTGCATCATCCCACCTCATGCATCACGTTCTTCATGAGCACTACAAGGAGCAGTTAAACGTTTTGGGCAATTATTATTATTATTATTATCTTGTCTGTAGCTAAATATGAAGCTTCAGCCAGCAGCTGGTGCGCTTAGCACAACCTCAAAAGCTAATTCATTAACATATGGTATTGTATATGTATATGTATATGTAGTACAATTTGCACTTTCTTTAGCAGGTCTTTATGCTAAGCTAAGCTAACCGTCTCCTCAATGGAGCTTCACATGTAGTGCACAGACAGATTTAAGAGTTGCGACTGTGTGTCAGCACCGTTGTAGGGAAAACAATAAATATAAATATGGAGCTGGTGGATAATATAATATAATAACTTTATAATAATTTCATCCAACCTTGCAAAGTGCAAAAAAACCCACACTTTTAGATTCTCCCATGGAAATGTTTGACTTTATAATCTCAGAGAATATTCCCTCGGCTTTATTAATTATTTTACCTTCAGCGGCTTTAACGCTCCGTCGTGTCTCAATCTCTGAAAGAAAACTAATTTCCCAAAAAATGTCAAACTATTCCTTTAACATCCCCCCCCCCCATGTCATCATCACATTAGTGCAGCATGACGTGCAGAAGCTCGAGGTCATTAGCTCGCGGTACAGCGGACGCTTGAGTTCCTCTCTGTCCTCCCTCTCACCTCTGACCTTTGACCTCTGACCTCTGTGGCACCTGCTTACCAGGCGGCAGCAGCAGCAGCAGCGAGGGAGGGGGTCAAAGAGGAGGCCAAGCCTCCCTGTGTGTCCGCCAAACCATCTCCATTCTCACAAGCAAAGACTGAACCCAACACGCAGTTTTCTTTTATTCTGATAGTATTTTGACTTCCTTCATTTATCTTTCTGGATTCAGCAGCATCTTGATCATCTTTTTGTTTCCTTAAGTTCTTTTATTGCAGGTTGTTTGACTTTGCATTTCAACCCACTGCAGGCCTTTCATTAACTGTGCCATTCATCTTTTTTATGTGCAGCTCATTGTTAGTCTGTTATGATGATCATTCAATATTTTTCTTTTCAGTCTTTTTAATGTGAATTTCTAAGGCGGCATGTGTTTGCACTACTCGAGCTTAGTGTGTGTTTATCTAATGCTGCTTTGAAGTGTGTGTGTGTGTGTGTGTGTGTGTGTGTGTGTGTGTGTGCGCGTGTGTGTGTGTTGCTCGGGGGCCTCAGACCCTCCGGAGCTGGCTGCTTCCCTGCGGGCTGGAGGTTGTGTCTGCATGCTGCCTCAGTGAAGCTCCTTCCTGCCGCTCCTCCTCACAGTCTCTTGTCTCTCTGTCCGGCAGCACTCAGCCCGTTTGGGACGGACGACAGGGTTAAGCTGCCCAACTTGACGGACGAGGAGGTGAACTGGCAGGGCCTGGAGGATCTGTATAGCATAAACGAAAGCCTTTATGAATGTCGGCAGTGACTACAGCCCCGGCCCAGACAACTGGGTGAACTTCCACAAGGATGTAGATAATATGTTTGCACTGCGACACGTTTTTAACAAACTCAACCGAACCCTTGACGACTCCACCCTGCCAGAGCTGGGCTCCGGGGCCGGGGGTGGAGGCCTTGAAGAGGGCAGCGGAGAAGAGTTGGCCTCAGCCAGCGACGTCTGGCCGGAGGCTTTCTTCACCACCCCCGCCCCCAGCAAACCGCCTCCAGCACCACCCGCACCGACACAGGAAGCTGCTGTGAACGACCTTCCCGAGAGGCTTTTAAACAGACCGGCACCTCCGTCGGGTCCAAGAAGAGACGGCGTTATCTTCCAGAGGGACATGTGGACGCAGCAGCTGGAGGAGATCGAAGGAGAGACGTTTAGCGGGAACGGACTGACGGAGCTGGAGACGCGACACGACAACCTGCTGCGCTCTCACAACAGCCTGCAGCCGGGGCCCGGCCTGGACCTCGAGGAGGAGGAGGAGGAGGAGGAGGACATTTTCCAGGCACAGGGCTTCCTCCCTTTCTCCCCACAGACGTTGAGGCCCAATGTGCAGGCCAGCATCAGCGGGAGCCCCCCCCCCACCCCGCAGCGTGTCGAGTTGGTGCTTCAGGTGCTGCCTCAGTCGTTGCCCCTCACCTCGGACTACGAGGGCAGCGGCTCTCCGCCTCCACCCTCCAATCAGAGC
This sequence comes from Cottoperca gobio, assembly GCF_900634415.1. Classification (NCBI taxonomy): domain Eukaryota; kingdom Metazoa; phylum Chordata; class Actinopteri; order Perciformes; family Bovichtidae; genus Cottoperca; species Cottoperca gobio. The sequence goes on from NC_041374.1 coordinate 8,297,706, forward strand.
CTCTGAGGCAGACGCTGCTGGTCGCCATAGAGACAGTGAGGATGACCTCCGTCAGTCAGAGTTGTATAATGTTAAAGTTATTGTTTATTTTTTTACAGGTGCCTACATGTATTAGTAAAAGTGTTATGTTTTTTTTCTCCAATATATATATTTAGAGAAGAAAAAGCCTTAAAGCAGCAAAGTGATCAACACGTTCGAACATCTTTAATAATCCTGAACCTGCTTCATCTCATCCACAATTAAAGGTTCAATTTGACCCCAAATGCACTTTGAAACGTCATGACCCTGTTTGGGAAATTGGAAAACTAGATTTTTATGAAATATAGAGCTGCATAAAGAATATTTGAATAATCGATTAATCGTTGGTCATTTTCAAACGAATGTCTTTGCTGCTTTTCTCTGTTTTATATCATATTAAAGTGACAAAACGAGACGTTTATAGACCAAAGGGTTAATGTAGAAATTAATCCAGAATAATAAAAACATATTATTTTACTGACTTGCTGGTTTGTTTCTCAAAGTTGCATAATCAACATAACTACACAACTTTAACAAATATTTGTTTTTATTCTAAATTTGCCAAATGGGAATATTTTTAGGATTGTTTTTGCCTCCTGGCATTAATATTATCAGAAGGTTCAGTTAATGTACTGAAGCGTTCAGCAGGAACATGTTCTGTGTGTAACTTTGTTCATTCATCTGTATTAAAATCCTGTTTCTGCAGCTCGTTAGAATCTGGTCGTGCAGTGTGTGTTCTCTCTCGACAGTGTGTTCTCTCTCGACTGTGTGTTCTCTCTCGACTGTGTGTGTGTTCTCTCTCGACTGTGTGTGTGTTCTCTCGACTGTGTGTTCGACTGTGTATGTTCTCTCTCGACAGTGTGTTCTCTCTCGACTGTGTGTGTTCTCTCTCGACAGTGTGTTCTCTCTCGACTGTGTGTGTGTTCTCTCTCGACTGTGTGTGTTCTCTCTCGACTGTGTGTGTTCTCTCTCGACTGTGTGTTCTCTCTCGACTGTGTGTGTTCTCTCTCGACTGTGTTCTCTCTCGACTGTGTGTGTTCTCTCTCGACTGTGTTCTCTCTCGACTGTGTGTGTGTGTTCTCTCTCGACTGTGTGTGTGTTCTCTCTCGACTGTGTGTGTGTTCTCTCTCGACTGTGTGTGTGTTCTCTCGACTGTGTGTTCGACTGTGTGTTCTCTCTCGACTGTGTGTGTGTTCTCTCTCGACTGTGTTCTCTCTCGACTGTGTGTTCTCTCGACTGTGTGTTCTCTCGACTGCGTTCTCTCTCGACTGCGTTCTCTCTCGACTGTGTGTTCTCTCTCGACTGTGTGTGTTCTCTCTCGACTGTGTGTATTCTCTCTCGACTGTGTTCTCTCTCGACAGTGTGTTCTCTCGACTGTGTGTGTGAGTGTATGTTCTCTCTCGACAGTGTGTGTGTGTGTGTGTGTGAGTGTGTGTTCTCTCTCGACTGTGTGAGTCTTACAACAGCTGCTGTCAGGAAGCCGTTCACAAATAAATCCTTTTCAACCTTCTCCGTGATGTTTCTGCCGTGAGTCTTGTCCCACCACTCGACTCGCTACAAGCGCTGCAACAAATCAATCAAGTCGGTTTTTTTCAGTTTTTTTTAATGACAAATATCAAGTTTTCAAGGCTTTTGTAAACCAAGTGTTCACAAACATCAGTTAGAGCTCCAGTTACTGTTCACTTGAGACGTTAGAGCAGAACTACACACGTCTCTAATCATGTGTTGATGATTCGCTCCCCTTCCCTGTAAATATGTTTACAGCTGATCCATCAATGCACTGAACAAAAGATCAAGATCAGGATTTTACTAAAGCTCTGAGGAAAGTGAGAAAAGATTCTGGATCCGTTTCCATGTGTGTATATATAGTTAATAGTCGAGAGGCAGATTAAAACACGACTGTTAGAGCTTTCTTACACAGTATGGAGTAGTGATGCATTCAGTGCTTTGTGGATTTATAAAGATTATCCTGTTGAATCATAAACATCAGTTCTCTTTCCTCTCGGGGCTTCTGTAGCACGTTAATCTATTTAAACATTTTTACTGAAACGTGTTCATTTGGTATTGTTTTTAGGACAGAATTTCATTAGCAGCTATAAGTTAATAGAATAAATATTTAATTTAAACGCGAGGATCCAGTGAAGCAGGAGACCTGATCAAAGATCCTCCGCCGACTGATAAATACGGAGCGCTGGAGGAAGGATGGAGAATCATTCCAGACGGAGAGAAGGGCATTCTGGGTAGCATAACTTCAGCTTTTAAATGAGTCCCCCCCCCCCCCACACATGAACTCACCCCGTCCCAACAGACTCATCGTTTATTTAAGTCTTATTGTTTCTTATTTAATTACAATGTCATGGTTAGTTCATAAATATGCTTCTAACTATGTGTGAGCTTTATAATACGCTTCATTTGCTCAGTCAATATTTACACAATCACTTATGAATATGTAATTCGAGGTACTAAGTCACGATACTAAAATTAGATTCTTTATCTAGCAGAATATCACAAATCTTGGCCAAAAATGTTAAGTTTTAAAATGTATTCACTGCATCAGATTCAGAATGTAAAATACAATAACTTCATTACTTTTCTTATATTCCCCTAAACATGTGCTTATATTAAACTAAACTTATTGTTTCCACGTCTCTACGAACACTTCCTGTTCTCTTCAAAGGGAAGTAAAGAAACTGCTTCTAGTGAAACATGTTCCTCTGAAGTTGAACCAGGTTTGTTTAACTGTAATTCACACAACCAGCAGAAGGTCAATCTTTGGGAAACTAAGTGCTACAGTTCAGTGATCCAATTTATTCATTAACATTTTAACCAAGAGTTTCGTCGCACAGTAGATCTGACAAACATTCACTGGCCTTCACACAATCATCTGCGTCCACCAGAGGGCGCCGGACACCCAGGAGCTGAACTCAGATTACTCCTGCTGGTGTTACATGCTCGCTGCATTACTTCCTTAAAAGAATACTAAACTACTATGTACATCTGAGTGCATCACATGACGCATCTTTTCAGAAATCTTTTCAGTTGTTTAAAAGTGGATCAAATGAGTTAAGAAATCTCCAGTTACAATCACATGTGGACATACAGTAGCTTCAGCACATGGTCAGAGATGAAACACCTTTCTCCTTTTAATTAGAAGTGATGAAATATAGATTTCATAGAAGTCGTTAAACACTGTACCATGTCTTTAAGCTACACGCCTTGGAAGGCGATGAGCTCGTGAACACGTGAGCTGAGGACAACAGAAGGTCGTCGCCTGACTTTTCTTTAGCGAGCGTTTACCTGCTGCTAGCTTTCAATACTGACCGGCCGAGACAGCCTGAGAGGCACTGTAACGATAAACGAAGGGAAAGAAGAGGATTTAAAAAACACTTGTTGGTTGTTAAGAGGTTGCTGATCGGTTCCAAGAGAACACGGGGTTATAAAGGAGACGCTGTACATCTTGCATAGTACAGGTGTGTTGTGCTTTAGAGGCTGTGTTGATGACGACTCGTCTGTACAGAGATGTTAACGCCCGGCCTTTGAGCACCATGTGATGTCTTTACATCGTCCCGAGCGTCAGGTGGAGGTCTGACCTTCTGAACAGCAAGAGCAGCCCTTTAGATCTGCGGGCTGGAGCCCTGCAGCTGTGCAGCAGCTGGTTGGTGTGAAGCCGACACTGCGTGGTGCAGAAACACAAAGGCACGTGTCACGATGGACGCCGTAGCGGAGGCCTGGCGTGCTCTCAGACGTGGGCGGAGCCTCTGTGGTGATGCGGCAGCAGGATGGGCGGGGTTATTGCTTTGAGGTCGTTGCCGGGGCAGCTAAGGCTGCTGTGGCCGCGGTTGAGCAGCAGGGCGGCGGGCGGGTCGGTCCGAGGCGGGATGAACACGGGGCAGGAGCGGGTGCGAGCGTGGCTCTTGTGGCCCCCGACATGGCAGATGAGCTCGCTGACGGTGCCCAGCGGAGGCAGACGCTGGCGCCAGCGCTCGTCTCGATCCTCCTTGTGCTTGATGGAGTACCAGGTGAGGAAGATGAAGATGAAGCCAATGAACTTCAGGCTGGCGGCCAGGCCGAAGTACACGAAGCGGAAGGAGGTGACGTCGTACTCCCAGCAGGAGCCGTGCACGCCACAGTCCTGCTGCCACAGCATGCAGGTGGTGTCGATCACAGCGCCGAAGTAGATGGGCGTAGGGATGTAGGCTGAGGGAGGGGAGGAATAAAAACATGTCACAGTATGATGTCACAGTGTACAGTATGATGTCACAGTGTATAGTATGATGTCACAGTGTACAGTATGATGTCACAGTATGATGTCACAGTGTATAGTATGATGTCACAGTGTACAGTATGATGTCACAGTGTACAGTATGATGTCACAGTGTACTGTATGATGTCACAGTGTACAGTATGATGTCACAGTGTACAGTATGATGTCACAGTGTACTGTATGATGTCACAGTGTACAGTAAGGTGCAGTCATGTAATGTGTACCTGCTGCAGGAACAGTTATGACAGGAAACAGAACACTGTGTACACTTGAATGTCCTGAATGTGGACTGTACTGCAGCACCATCGTTCCACCACTGGGTGGCAGCATTTCATGCAGATCAGACACAGTCTCATGGACATGGACCAAATATCAGAAACACCTTCTTGTGTGCTCAGTGAATGTTTGTGCATTAATGTATTACGTTCTGGACTCGTCTTCACTTGCAGAATAAATAAGAGAATAGACTCTGTTGTGATTTTAAGAATATTAGAAGTTGTTGTTGACGTTGTGTTTGTTGTTCTCTGAAGTATTTTAATTAGTAACACAGTTCTGTGTTTCTGAACAATAAATGTCAACTGCTAAAAAAGAAACACCTTTCAAAATAATTAAATCCCCTGCAGCCTTTTAATTAAATTAATTGAAAGTTGAATCAGCAGAACTTTATAAATGTAACGTACATTGCAGCGCTGTGGTAAAGGATTGCATCAGATGTTATGACTACCTGTATAATCACACACACACACACACACACACACACACACACACACACACACACACACATTCATTACAAATACTTTGCTTTCACTAAATGACACACTTTGCTTTCTAAAAACCCTTTTAACCTTCAACAGAGACTCTTCATGACCAAAGATTATAGAGTGTGTGGTTCTAACATGTTCAGGAACTTACCAAGTGTTCTGAGCAGAACAAACTGCATCCCAAGAGCAAAAGGTCTCTCCTGTTCATCGACAGACCTGAGGAAGGAGACATGTTCACCGCACTGCATCCAAATATCAAAAACATTCCAATTATTCAGTTCAAACTCTCTAAGCAGAGACACCGAGCCTCACCTGAGGGTGACGATGATGGCGGAGGGCTGAGCGCAGGCGGTGATGAGCGTGACGATGAAGAGGAAGATGAGGAAAGGGATCAGGGTGTTGCACGTGCGGTCGCACTTCCCCGACAAGGCGTATCCGTTCTCGTTCAGGTAGGTTTTAACGATGACCAGCTGGAGCTGGTTGACCTGTCCGCCAGAGGACGGCGTGATGACCTGTCTGCTCTGCACGCAGCCGCAGTCCGTGTAGTTCCTGATCTGCATCACAAACAACATCACACATTTAATCTGAAGAATCTGAAGAGACCTCGAGTGATATTGTAGTTAAAGGGAAGAGTTGAATATACATTTAGACACATGCAGAGACAGACAGCGTGGCTCCAGTGATGCAATCCAGACCTTTCCTCTCGCTGTTATAACTTCCTGTCTGACATTGAAAGTGCAGGAAGTGTCCGACAACAGAGCTGAGGGAGGAGACTGTGTGTATTTATTATGTGTGTGTATTTATTATGATTCATGTGTCTTTTCCTTGAAATAATTTTCATCCCTGCTTTTTATTCTACTTCATGTATAAATGATAATAATATTTATTACATGGCGAGTGTTTCTGGAACAAGAAAACTAAGAAGGTGAGATTGTGCAGTCCTGGTATTGAACTCTCAATCATCTGGTGTTGTATTTGGAAGCCGTACCATCACCACTAGACCTCCAGAGCATCACCACTAGACCTCCAGAGCATCACCACTAGACCTCCAGACCATCACCACTAGACCACCAGGCCATCACCATCAGGACATCACCACTAGACCTCCAGACCATCACCACTAGACCTCCAGACCATCACCACTAGACCACCAGGCCATCACCACTAGACCACCAGAGCATCACCACTAGACCTCCAGAGCATCACCACTAGACCTCCAGACCATCACCACTAGACCACCAGGCCATCACCATCAGGACATCACCACTAGACCTCCAGACCATCACCACTAGACCACCAGGCCATCACCACTAGACCATCAGGCCATCACCATCAGGCCATCACCACTAGACCACCAGGCCATCACCACTAGACCACCACCACTAGACCACCAGGCCATCACCACTAGACCACCACCACTAGACCACCACCACTAGACCACCACCACTAGACCACCACCACTAGACCACCAGGCCATCACCACTAGACCACCAGACCATCACCACTAGACCACCAGGCCATCACCACTAGACCACCAGGCCATCAGACCACCAGGCCATCACCACTAGACCACCAGGCCATCAGACCACCAGGCCATCACCACTAGACCACCAGGCCATCACCACTAGACCATCAGGCCATCACCACCCCAACAACTGACTTCACTATGACTTGTGTGTGTGTTTGTATGTGTGTACTATATTGTGTGCACTCACCCCGGTGCTATCATTGCCCACGGTGGTGCATCCAGCCAGGCAGGGGTTGAAATAGGTGATGCCGTCCGAGCCGCAGACCGGAGCGTACTCGTGGATTCTGCAGCCACAGTTCACGTTGCAACTGCCCGTCAGGTTCCTGTGCGTCATCGTCAGGGTCGGGCTGCACGGAAGGACACAGAAAACATTTGTTAAGAACAAGAGGAGCCATCATATCTATGGGTAAACGTTAAACTAAACTACACTCACAGACTTTGGTTAGAAACATATTTGTGATTGTGTCAAAAACAAAAGTAATCCGGGACAAAATACTTTCCCTGTGAAATATAAAAAATGCAGTTTCATTGTTTGGGAATGTTATTTTTTCGGGAACGAGGCCGAACATTCCATCAAATGTCTGTGTGTTAAGAGAGCAACATCCTCCGTGTGGTTGTTTCTCAATGATGGGAGTTAAATATGTGTGATGATAGAAGGACAGAAAGGTGGGGGGAGGAAGTGACTCGCAGTGTGGGAACAGACGAGGACTGTGGCTCCGTCTAAACTCTGAGCAGTGAAGCGAGTTCTGGGTTTGTTCTGGGCGCTAACAACACAACAGCCTCGGAGCCACACGCTGTAACACACACACACACAGTACACACAGAACACACACACAGAACACACACACACACTGACGATCTCTGAAGGCATTTTAATTAAGCAGGGACACAATTTAATTATTTTATGCTACTTCCTAAAAACATGTGAGTGATAAAGTGATACGACCTTTTTATATCGGTCGCCTCAGGGGAAGCACATTTGGGCTTGTCCTGACATAACAGTGTCACATTCCAGACATCGAGCGAGGGAGAGACAGTGTGTGTGTGTGTGTGTGTGTGTGCACGTAAGAAAAAGACATCAGCCCTGCTGGAGTCGCAGGCCCACTGCACTGCCTGCACGCCCTTTTATTGGGACTAAAGCCTCCAGATGTTGTGTCGCTGTGTGTCACAAACACAGAGTCTCAGAGCGTTTAGTGCTGCAGACTGTGAGCAGGAGAGTTGTGATGGTTTATCACATTCTGATCATTGACAGCTTTACGTTCACATGACTACACAGCAGCTTTCGTTAAGCACATGCACATATTCAAGAACATTACATGACTTGATGAAGCTCTTGGCTCTGAGAGGTTGAGGACCTTTGGAGTGTGTCGTGTCTCCAGCCAGTCGTCGAGGGAGAGCTGCGTCTAGACTCATGTGAGTCCAGACGAGGGACACAAAGGGCGGGGCTGAACATTCCTCATGTGGGTGCTACTGGTGACCGGTGCTGTTCATAATGAGGAGCCCCGACCGGCTCACACGTCTATAAACACCGGCTTAAACAAAGACGACACTTATTAACGGGTCAGCTGGGGCTTTAAAGGGCCACTGACTATTAGACAAATAATCATCATGATTAACTAAGTTGTGTGAAAGTTACATTTCAGAGGTTTAGCAGTTTCACCTCTACTTACCACACCATCACTTTCTGTGACTTGTTACATCTTAGTATGTGAAGTAGGATTTAACCTTAAGCAACAACAAGGCTTCGTAAAGCTTTGACTGGGAGAGAATACATCTTTCAAACAATTATATGAAACTCATAAAGCTTAACTTTCTTAAAAGTGCTTATAAATGTTTCATAAGCTTGTTAATGGTGCTTATGAACACATAATGTTAATCAGCATCTATAAGGACTTATGACCTTTTAACTAACGCTTAGTACAAGGACCTTGATATGAAATGTTGCCATCTAATACGAGTCTTGTGGTGCACGTCCTACAGTTCGCACAGTCTGATGTGATGATATTATCACCATAGATATGGAATATGTTTGCATGTCTTCTGCATCATCCAAGGTCACTGGTGTCCCCCGTGTCCCCTGTACTTCTGTCTGCAGGGGCTGACACGTCGGGTGATGCTGCTGCTGCTGCTGGTGGTGCTGATGGTGTTGATGGTGTTGATGGTGCGTGTCGAGCAGCAGCTTCAGAAATAGAGGTGACAGCGTGATTCAACGGAGCCATGAGAGCAGATGCCAGTGTTGCTAATTAATCACTTGCACTCCAACACAATGCCACAGCATATGAGGATGACGGGAGCGCTGACAGCAGCACACACACACACACCTCCTCCAGTGTGTGTGTACTTCAGATGGATCTTCATATGCAGACGTGAGCGCGAGGGCAGGGCAGATTTTTAAAAACGTTGCATGTGTATTGATTGTTTGTGTTTGTGCACAGTGTCAGATACACGCTCTGATGCAGACATAAGCAAGAACAAATGTATAACCAGCTAAAGCAGACATTTGCATGAGATCTAAAGCCCCTGCAGGATAACACTCAATCATATCCGTCCACCCTCGTCCTCCTCTTGCCTTGGGAATAACTAGCAGATTTGAAAGATAATGTCTTTGTGTTTTATAGATCATAATCATCTCTTACCCGGTGGTGTACGGTATGTTGATGCCTCCTAAGTTGATGCTATCGCAGCCCACGATGAAGAGTGTGGAGAAGCAGAGCAGAGACACACCGCTGCAGATCATGGCCAGCTTGGCCGACTCTCTGGCTCCAAGCTTCAGCTTCTTGATGATGTAGCCCCCCAGCACGATGCCCACCCCCGCACTGGGTACGATGATCAGACCTGTGAGAGACATCAGGGGGGAAACTTCACATGTGTTGCAAACAGAACAGAAATAAAGCAGATCGAACGTTTTAAAAACAAAAGTGCAAAAAGCATCTGATCACTTTCTAGATCTGTAATATTATAAACATACGTATAACGCATCAGAACCTGCATATAGCACTGTATAGTTAGCATTCATACATGTTTATAATGCTTTACAACAACAATCAACATTATAAAAGGTCAAGGATCATAACTGCTGGTAAATCACTGACTTCTTACATTTAAAGACTTAAAAGCGCCCAAACCACCACGTAGAGAAAACTTATAGTGTGATTATAATTTATAACAATTATGGGAGATATAACACACTATGATTCTTATAAAGCATTATGAATATTTATAACCATACTGTGCAATGAGCAGATTATTAGAACGTCTATAATGCGTCACACACAGAGTTTAAAACATTGTGTGGAGTCTTGTTGGACATCTGACTTCCCCGTTAAACCAAGAAACAAATAGAAATAAAAAGGATCATCTTTGCAGCGGCTGCCGGTGAGTCATGTCCGACTGGCAGCACGGAGCGTGTGCTCTCCGTCCACTAGAGCTGCTCTGATTGACAGCATGAAGAAAGGCAACGCTGGCTGCTGGCAGGATGGACCGGGTGGAAGTGTCACATTGGTTAAAGGGGAGGCTGCACATGGACGCCTTCAAGCCCAACCACAGGCCCTCGCGGCCGGGTAACGAGCAATAAGGGATCAGCCAACGCGGGGGGGGGGGGGTGTCTCTGTCCTCTGGAGTCTCCCTCTCTGTATGCATGCGTGTCTCTCTGAGCAACAGACAGCTGTGGCACAACATTATCCTGTAAGTGCATGTGTGCGTGCTAAACCTTGTGCTGTCTGCAGGATTAAACATGTGCACGGCCAAACCAGACATATCAGTGACATAAAACACACACGATGCTGCATGAGGGATTTTATCTGGATTGTCTGTCATTTTAAATGTCACGACAAACCTTTGCTCCGCTGCAGCTCGTACAGCAGAGACAGAAGACTAAAGAGTTGCAGAAGACATAAGAGAAATAATAAGAATGGAAAGTGTGTGTTTGAATAAGTGAGGCACCAAAGTAAAGAAAGCAGCAACATTAGCATGGGGGGCTGTTTCTGTAGCAACATCTAATGAGCACGTAGCGGTGGCGGCTCTTCGGCGCTACAGACTCATCCAGGAAGTCATTTGCAAGATTTCCATTCATCTTATTTCCACATGTCTGGATTCTACGTGTTGTGTGCTTCTACAGAAGACAGAAGCTATTTATTCCAGATGGTTAATTATTCCTAATTATTATTATTATTATTATTAGTTTCTTGTGCTGCCGGAAACATAAATTGCATAATTTCCGTTGCAGAGTTTTCCCCCAACAAAGGAGATCCACCCGGCAACAACAACAAGAACAGAATAAAAGCTTTATGAAGTGAAACACGATGTTCCGTCACTTCGGATCCTGCAGTCAGTAAAACACTGATGGAGCCGAGTATCACTTTACATCACCTGCATATAACATTAGTGTCTCTCTTGTGATTCCAGGTAGAACCGTCTATCTATGTTCAAAGTGCGGATGCTTCTGATGATCAGGTGATTCATGAGGATTTCCTTATTGCTTTGTGAAGTGAAGCCGTGTGCTTTCTAGAAAAAAGCTAAAGAATTCTGATTTTCTTTTCTCGTAAATGTACGACTTTAGTCTCAGAGAATATTTAAGTTTTTAATCTTGTAAATTATGCGTTTTATTACTCCCCCCCCCTCCCCTCCCCTCCCCCCTCCCTCCACTTCATCATTTATCTTTCACAGCCCTGATCGGGCGCCACACTCTGATCTCACGGTCATTATTATAAACCCTCACAATCCTCAAACCATCTGTGTGTGTGAGGACGCAGGCGTGCCCGCTCCTCCTCGCCAACCATCATCACATCCCAGCAGCTTGGCATCGTTTCAGTAGCCATGGCAACCGCACCGCCCGTGTGTCCTTACCCCTTGTATCTTGGCAACAGGCAGATGAGATGAGGTAATGGTATTGACGTGTGTGTGTGTGTGTGTGTGTGTGTCTACAGATGATCATATGTTTGCCACCAGAATATTTGGATGCAATATTAATACCTTGTTACTTGATGTAATATTCCTGATTTGTTGTGTATTAGTACAATAAGTGAAGGATTTATACATGCTACATGTGTGGCAGAGGGGTGTGTGTGTGTGTGTGTGTGTGTGTGTGTGTGTGTGTGTGTGTGTTACAGTCAGAGGATGTAATGGAAGCTCATCACTGAATGAAGCTCAGCGATGACTCATAGCGCTGACTGAGTCATCGTGTGCACGTGGCGAGGTGAGAACTACATTGATACAATGATGTATTAATGTCATGTTAATACGTTGATCTTGTCCAGAATAAACACAAAGAAAGAAACAAAATGTTTTTCACTGTAAGTATTTGAAAGTATATGTATTTAAATATTTTCCCTGCAGGCTTGAATCTGAAGCTGCACAATACACTACATTTACTTCCTTATAACCGTAAAGTAAATAATGTTGTTTTCTAAATTACTGCAGGGACCTTTCAGTGTTCAATTACCAACAACATGATTTATAGGCTATAAATATTATATTATTTATAGGAAACTAAAACACAATTTCTTCTCAGGATTGTTGATTTTAAAGTCACACATTTAGAAGATTTCTTTCCCACAGCTAACAACAAAGACACTTACCGGTGTAGATGCTGGCATTGGAGGCGGGGATCCCAAACTGTGACTCAATAAACTTGGGGATGAAGGTGATGAAGGCGGTGACGATGGCGCACTCCGCTGTGTAGGACAGGCTGACGAACAGGAAGGTCATGTTGCTGAGGATCCTCAGGGCGGCCTTGGGGAGGTCTGAGGATGCAGGACGGGACAGAGCATGACATTAACACACAATCAGTCTCTTCATTGGGCTCTCACACACACACACACGCACACACGCACACACACACACACACACACACACTGAGCTCAAGGGAGAAGAATCATTCCTGGAAAGCTGCTTCTGTAACCCAAATAAAGCCGTCATAATAACCGTAGGTGGAGTAAAAGTTAACACCACCTTTAAAACTCTCTGAAACACAAACACTTGTGCATCCAACCGTGTTACATCTGGAGAAGTTTCCCTGCTTCATGCAACACTGCAGGAACAAACAAGACAAACCCTGAAACCCTGTGACGCTTTCAGCAAGTTCAGCTGCACACGTACAGTTTGGTCCATAAATATTTGGACATTGACACAATGTTCATCATGTTGGCTCTGTACACGACCACAATGGACTTGAAATTAAACAAACAATATGTTTAAATTTGAGGGTATTTACATCCAAATCAGATGAATGGTGGAGGAACTACAACACATTTTATACGTGGTATCCCCTTCTTAAGGAACCAAAAGTAATTGGACAAAGTAACATAATCATAAATCAAATTGTCACTTTTAATATTTGGTTGCAAATCCTTTGCAGTCAATGACCGCCTGAAGTCTGGAACCCATAGACATCACCAGACGCTGGGTTTGGTCCCTGGTGATGCTCTGCCAGGCCTCTACTGCAGCGGTCTTCACTTCCTGCTTGTTCTTTGGGCAGTTTCCCTTCAGTTTTGTCTTCAGCAAGTGAAATGCATGCTCAATTGGATTCAGGTCAGGTGACTGACTTGGCCATTGCAGAACATTCCACTTCTTTGCTTTAAAAAAAACTCTTTGGTTGCTTTCGCAGTACGCTTTGGGTCATTGTCCATCTGCACTGTGAAGCGCCGTCCAATGAGTTCTGAAGCATTTGGCTGAATATGAGCAGATAATATTGCCAGAAACACTTCAGAGTTCATCCTGCTGCTTTTGTCAGCAGTCACATCATCAATAAATACAAGGGAACCAGTTCCATTGGCAGCCATACATGCCCATATACATGCCCACGCCATAACACTACCACCACATTGCTTCACTGATGAGGTGGTGTGCTCTGGATCATGAGCAGTTCCTTCCCTTCTCCATACTCTTCTCTTCCCATCATTCTACAAGTTGATCTTTGTCTCATCTGTCCACAGGATGCTGATCCAGAACTTTACAGGCTTTTTTAGATGCATTTTAGTAATCTGCTCTTCCTGTTTTTGAGGCTCACCAATGGTTTACATGGTGTGGTGAACCCTCTGTATTTACTCTGGTGAAGTCTTCTCTTGATTGTTGACTTTGACACAGATACACCCACTGTACCTCCTGGAGAGGGTTCTTGATCTGGCCAACTGTTGTGAAGGGGTTTCTCTTCACCAGGAGAAGGATTCTTCTGTCACCCACCACAGTCGTCTTCTGTGGTCTTACAGGTCTTTTGTTGTTGCTGAGCTCACCAGTGCGTTCTTTCTTTTTAAGAATGTACCAAAGAGTTGATTTGGCCTCACCTAATGTTTTTGTTATTTCTCTGATGGGTTTGTTTTGATGGTTCAGCCTAATGATGGCTTGCTTCACTGATACTGACAGCTCTTTAGACTTCATATTGAGAGTTGACCTCAACACATTCCAAAAGCAAATACCACACTTGAAATGAACTCTAGACCTTTTATCTGCTCCTTGTAAATGAACGAGGAAATAACACACACCTGGCCATGGAACAGCTGAACAGTCAATTGTCCAACTACTTTTGGTCCCTTAAAAAGGGGATACCACGTATAAAAGATGTTGTAATTCCTCCACCATTAAAGCTGAAAGTCTGCACTTAAAGCACATATTGATTGTTTAATTTCAAGTCCATTGTGGTCGTGTACAGAGCCAAAATGATGAAAGTTGTGTCAATGTCCAAATATTTATGGACCAAACTGTATGTGGATCATCTCTGCTGAGAGCCCCGAACACACCGAGCTCCGCCTGCATGCTGTCATCCTCGGTTCATCATAACAAGGACAAACATGCCCTTCATGTCCGCCTGAGGACAGTGTCCATACGAGTTGGTTGACATGATGCAGAATGCCCTCTGCGCCGGACTCTCAGAAGTCATGTGGTCCAACTGTAAGTACATTACTATTACCAGGCAGATAAAGCTCTGATGTCACTTTCTCTCCATCAGAGCAAATGCAGGGCAGAACAATAAAATAATAAAAAAACAGGAACTAATAGAGACACAGGCACGTCATGGCAACTCAAATGGTCTCGACTCAAATCATGACATCACCTGCTGATCTAATGCTATCCACACAATTATTAAAGTCCTATTTCCAACATCCTGTTTAAATGTATATTGTGTGAAAACACTCTCCCTTTTGTATATGTAGTGAGACAGAGAAATGTGTAATGTCCCTGAAGGTAACGTTTCCTCTCTCTCCTGTCATGGTGTCATCAGTCCTGTGTTGTATATGTAGTGAGACAGAGAAATGTGTAATGTCCCTGAAGGGAACGTTTCCTCTCTCTCCTGTCATGGTGTCATCAGTCCTGTGTTGTATATGTAGTGAGACAGAGAAATGTGTAATGTCCCTGAAGATAACGTTTCCTCTCTCCTGTCATGGTGTCATCAGTCATGTGTTGTATATGTAGTGAGACAGAGAGATGTGTAATGTCCCTGAAGGTAACGTTTCCTCTCTCTCCTGTCATGGTGTCATCAGTCCTGTGTTGTATATGTAGTGAGACAGAGACATGTGTAATGTTCCTGAAGGTAACGTTTCCTCTCTCTCCTGTCATGGTGTCATCAGTCATGTGTTGTATATGTAGTGAGACAGAGAGATGTGTAATGTCCCTGAAGGTAACGTTTCCTCTCTTCCTGTCATGGTGTCATCAGTCCTGTGTTGTATATGTAGTGAGACAGAGAGATGTGTAATGTTCCTGAAGGTAACGTTTCCTCTCTCCTGTCATGGTGTCATCAGTCCTGTGTTGTATATGTAGTGAGACAGAGAAATGTGTAATGTTCCTGAAGGTAACGTTTCCTCTCTCCTGTCATGGTGTCATCAGTCCTGTGTTGTATATGTAGTGAGACAGAGAAA
>NC_041374.1:8318125-8385625 GCF_900634415.1 Cottoperca gobio
AGCTCGTTGTTCCACAGTAAGTTGTTCCACTTTCTTCCTGACTGCTCTCAATGAGCCACATTAACTGTTTGAATCAGACCCGTGGGAGCTGCTCATTACCCATGATGCATCGTCACCTGCTCTGACATCAGTGGGAGCGCTCAGCGGCCCTCCGGTCGTTTCTCACAGCCTTCTGAGCGTCTGTAACAAGCGACCGGAGCTGCAGAGGTCTCGCTCTGACCTGAGGGCTCGCCTGCAGCTCTCCCACGCCAGCAGAGCTCAGAGCGAGCAGGGGTGAAGCATTAACCCTGGGGGGCTCTCAGACCCTCACTGAGGTGAGCCAATCACACTCCCTCACTTTGCCGCAGGAAGGGAAAAACTCATTAAAGTTAGATAACCATAGTTGGACAAGTGGAAAAACCTCCTGTGGACATCCAGCAGAGACGAGTCGGAGACATTTAGTGGCTTTAAACCAGGAGGCAGAACGTGTGTGTGTGTGTGTGTGTGTGTGTGTGTGTGTGTGTGTGTGTGTTAAAGTGTTTCTGTGATTCTGAATTCATAGCCACAAGTAGACTTAGCATTTTTATTTTAACTGGCAAGATGGCGACAAACTACAAACTACATTCTCCTGTTGCGCGCCCCCCCCGCCCTCCAATCTCCATCATCCCCTTCCTCGGGCAGCCATATTTTATCCCCCTTGGGTGATTGTGTAAGCGCCCGTCTCGCCACTCCATCCATCATGTTAACAGTGTTCTGCCCGACTGAAGGATAGAGGGGGCTCATAAACTGCTCCCGACCCGGCGCCCTGCCCTGTCCGCTTGACACCGAGCCGAGATATTCAGGGATGAAGGGATCGGAGGGCTGCGGCCGGGCTGAAGGGCGGCCAGGGAGGCCACAGCCCTCGGATTGAGGAATATGCTGGCACAGCAGCGGCGCTCCATCACACACACACGCATGCAGACGTCGGTAAGGCACAGAGGGTGCATGCCAATGTAGAAGGCATGGCGCGCCACAGGCCACTTTACTCAATTATGCAACAGACTTTTAGCAGCAGCCCGTGAAGGACAATACATTACAGGCTTCATGAGCTTCCTACACGCGCAGAGGTAATGGATTAGCAGCTCTCTGTTGCAGTTATTGGCTTTTCACTCTTATGTTGTGCAAAGTCAGCATATTAACCGATCAGCTTGACTTTCAATATGTTGTTGTTGGAACTTTGTGCTGACTTTGCATTAGACGTGCATGAAAAGATACAAATTGAGGATCGCAGAAGTCACGGAGCTTCCAACATGTTACAAGCAAAATCCAATATCAGCGACGAGATATTAATGTTTATTGCACAGGCCCGGGGGGGGGGGGGGGGGGGGAACAATGACACAAGTGGGGCTGTGCAATTAATCACATTTCATTACATATTTGGCTTCCAACGAGAACATCCAGATGCATCGATGCATTTCACTTTCAAATGTAGCGACATAATGTTCTTTGTAAATACAGGATGTTCCCAAAGTCAAAAAGGTAAATCGTTATGATTTTATGATTCTGAGAAAAGAAGTCGTCACTAAAGCATCAATTACAACTCAGTGACTCTAATGTGAACCAAGGTCACTCCCTCCCTGCGTGTTAAGTACACACATGCACATGACGGGGGGGGGGAGTGCATCGAGGGTTAGGAGTGGAGGAGGGATAAGGTGGTGCATCATTGACCCCAATTTAGTGTTTAAGCTCCAGTGTATGTGATGGATGGAGCAGCGGGAAGAGGAGGAGATTTACTCCACAATAATCCGGAAAGAGAAAAGCAATATGTTGGGATGAAGAAAGAGATAAAAAGTAATAAACGGAGAGAAAAGTGACGTAAAGAAAGAGAATAATATCTGAGGTGGGGGGGCCGTAAAGAACCAGAGGCAGAGGAGCCGGGCTGCAGACAGGAGTGACTGATCCTGCTGTGCTCAGCAACATCCCTCTCATATGTAACCTTCAGGGATCAGCTCTGTTGTCTCCTCCCGACTCTGTATTCATCAGCTGCTCTGACTCATTCACAGCTTGAATGAATGAATGAATGAATGAATGAATGAATGAATGAATGAATGAATGAAGGCGAAACAGGAAGAAGAACGTCAGCAGAGTTAGAGGCGTGATGACAGGAAGGTAAAGGCCCAGGTGGACTTCTTCACTGCACATCCTTTGTGTTGCATCTCAATGCGTTTCTGATATTTTCCCATGTTTTGAAGCTACAACTGATGAACTTCTCTTATCCAATACATTTTCCTTTTGTCTTCAGAAAACTGTGAAATGTTTCATTCTTCAGATTGTTTGTGCAAAACTCAAAAGATATTTAATTTGCATTCATATAAAACAGAAAAGCAGCATTTAAGAAGCGTTTCTGCCCAATTATTTAATAAAACATTCTCGATACATTTTCACTTGCTGTTGAATTGTAATGTCCCTGTGGCTTCATAGTGACTGACATTGATCAGTTACCTGCACACACCTCCATGTATCCTGCTTAATGGCACCAACATAGCATTGTCACCATCTCTTTATCACTTGGTTCATATTTAGCTTTCACTTTTATCTGAAACTTTGACTTATTTAGTTCCTGTTGCTGAAGAGCCAACAGAACATTGTTCTCCACACAAGGACCATAAAGATCTATTGTTACACATTTTGAGATGTTACACTGTGACATCAGTTTATTTTTAATGTCACAACTGAACAGCAGCTTCCCTTCCCTGAAAGATCACAACTTATGCAAGAAATGCAAGGAATTCTGGGAAACACGGCACCCAGCTGGTTACATAGCGTCCTTGGCTGTGAGTGGAATTTCAGGCATAACAATAAAATGGCGTCTCCTCACTCCCTCCCCCCCGCCCTCTCCATGACCTTCTGTTCTCTCACCCCTCACCCTTGCGACGCAGCCAGAGCGGAGGAGGATGAAGGAAGAGCACCCAGACCTGATGAGAAAGCTCGCTGCACATAATGAAGCAGCTCCCCGGTGGCCGAACTCATTACCGCAGATTAATGATGTGATTTCATTACGTGGACAAAATGAAGGACGGGACATTCACTGCCGTGTCAGAACAGCGCGGGGTTGAAAGGTCGAGACAAAAGAGTCATCGGTGTCAGGCTGCACTTTTGGAACATCTGCCGGCTGCAATGAAAATGAGCACAAAGTGTGCGGGTTGTGTTTACATGCAGGAAGTCTCAGATCTGCTCTCCTGCAATACAGACTGCAGAGGTCTGAGCCTGCTCTGTAATCCCTCTCCGCTCTCTGCTGTAAACTTAGTTTCAATGAATTATGTAGCGCTCCACCTGGCTATTAGCCCACAACGCTCAGTCAGCCTCCAAACAAGCCTGAGAACGGATGGCAGGCAGCAGCACAGCGACCTTGGATTTATATTCAATGAGTCCAATCTCTGAAAGACACAATCACATCGTCTTCTCAGCGTTACTACAGAGCCGTGTTGATTTACCTCACGTTGCGTCACACGTTCACTCTGAGGTGGGATAATAATCGACACCTGCTGCTGTGACAGAAAGAATCCTGAATGAGCTGTTGTGCTTTATGTAACGACTTCTCCTTTATGTGATCGTCAGCACGCTTCTGTAGAGACGCCTGAAGCTGTGGAGCTGCAGCCGTTTGAAAGAGAGGGACGGCGCTCCATGCATCCCTGTGTGACGGGGATCAATTCAGTCATGTGACCCGTCCCCCACGAAAGACAAGAGGAGGAAAAAGACAATGAAATAGGGGAATGATGGCATTGTCATGGCAACTTGCTGACACAGCAGTGTCTTCTTACAAGTCCTAACCTTACAGATTTACCCAGAGGGCATGCACAGGGACTGTGGCACCACACACACACACACACACACACACACACACGTTATCTAGATGTCACCCTAACACAACCAGAATGCAACCTTATATATTTCAAAGTGCCTTTTCCTCTGAGTCCATCTGCGGTGGAAAGCTGCTGGTGATCCTCTCATGTTGCATCATGTTCTGTACACAGCGTCTCCAATCGTGCTGCTATTTTGGTTCATGTATGTGCAGCAGAGCGAAGTGCAAAAGGGCAGAATGAGGAAGAATACACATCAGAGAGAGGGGTGATTAAAAAATACTCTCAACTTGGGGTGAGGGGGGGAAATGTATTCATGGAAGAAAGGAGATTGTAATCTTCCAAGACTCTGAGTTATGCAGTCTCACTGGGGGGTCTCACTGGACGTCTCACTGGGGGGTCAATAGGTCGAAAAGTGCAGTAAAATGTCTCTTTTGCAGCATTTAATTAAACACATGCTTAAAGACATTTACACTCAGTCATCAGCCTCCTGATTACTAATAATCTGTATCCACCCTGAAAACAACATATTGGTCGCGCCCTAGATTTTAATATCTAACCTTCTCGTACATACATTACAGGTTCTTATTCACGTAGCAGTCGATGAAGGTTCTGCTGCAGGCCGGCCAGCGGGAGGTAAGCGGTTACAAAGGTGTCTGCAGGATGATCACTGGTCCCAGGCAGACCAGATAAAGACTTTATCAGCCGGCAGGACTTTTAAGAACCGTACCAACATCAAAGCATTTCTGCGCTCAGGCCACCCATCAGGCGTCTGATCCGCTGCACCTCCGGGCGCTACAGTTATAAGCCCCTTAAGCAAAGACACGACTGATCACAAGGCCCGCAAAGGACTCGATCAGAATCTTAAGTTCCACATCCCTTCCCCCGCTTATACTATTCTTCTGTAATGCAAACTGACCCAGTGCTCTCGTCTCTCAGCCCGACGTGGTGAGAGCGCGGAGCGTGATAGATGGCGGAGAGGTGAGACACACAATAAGGGCAGGCAAGGATCCAATTCATAAATCTACTGTCTCCACTGGACAGAGAGGGACTTTGTGACGCCCTTTGAAAGGAAATGTGTCCTCTCTGTTATAGTTTGTACCACAGCTCCTCACTGAAAGATGGAAATGCACAAATATTTCCAAGAAAAGCCAAAACAGTCGACTGTAACACAGTTTTAAAGCAGGCTGCTGTACTTTCCATCCTCGAGCTCACTTCACTAAATCAAATATTTACAAAAAAAAAGGAGATTATTAACCGTTTAAACAGGATTCAGTCTGTAAAGAAAAGTGTGTGGCAGCAGAGAGAGAACAGCGTTGGGAACAACTCTCCGGTTTATCTAAGATCATGGACGTGGGAGAGCAGAGAGGCCTCTGGACAGTTTATTCTGCACCACTTCTGCTCTCCGTGGAACAAAACCCTGTGGAGTTTGTATTTCTTTAAACCTCAATCCTCAGCAGCACTGAGCCCACGATGCAACGACGAGGCAAAACAGATCATTCAGTTCATCTGGAGATAACGTGCAGAGCGGCCAAACCCTTGGTAGAAGAAGAGGTAGATGTTCTTTGGTGGACGACAGCCCTGCGAGCATGCAAAGCTTTGCTGCTGGACCCTCTGTGTGCGTCAGAGGGGTCACGGATCCTAACAGACACCAAATGAGCGTTTTCTGCTGATTCTGGTGCTGCCGTCAGGCTTCTGGAGCTGCACTGACAGCAAAAGACCACAAATGTGCTGTGGCTGATTTCTACCAGAAATCCACTTAAGGGGCCGAGGGCTGGAGTACGGCTGAATGCAAAGAAATCCAAATGGCAAAGTAGCAAAATATCAACTGGGAGCACGAGGACGGAAGGAGAACCAGGTCAGTGCTCAGCTGCTCACTCGTCTGTGCTGCATTACAACATGTGACCTCCATCACAGTCAGAGGACAAAGACTTCAAGTCTCAGTCTAGAGAAAGCTTTTGGAATCAGTGTGGGCTTGTTCGTTTTAACTATTGTGATCGACGTTGGATGAAACCGATTTGGTTTGTGTCCCAATTGTTAGTTTTTTGTATTGGAGCCGTTATATTTGATGCAAGTCTGGCATCTCATCTTGATGTCCTTGTCACTTATAGTTTGCTGCATATGCTGTCGAGCATTAGAATCAAAGCTCAACGAGGACACTTGTTCTCAAAGTCTTCTGCAAGACCAACCTGATGCCGCCTGCAGCAGACAGCACAGCACAGTTATTTATATTTATATAAACACCCGATACTGCAGACTGTTCATGTGCCTGAGCGGTGATTCACATTTCATTTTCAGTCATAAATAAATTCTACTTCCACAGGAAGGAATCCTCGTCTCTCAATCTCACTTGGTGAATGAACCAACACACATCTCTTTAACTGGCTTATTGAGGGAGATGTGCCAACCCCTTTGTGCCGCCTCCCTTTCATAATACTTCTCAGAAGCTTCACACTCTGCCACATTGACTGCATCATTTTGCACCTAATGGTCTAATCCATCATCTTCTTTGGATTTTACTCCTAATCTATCGTTCTTTGTCGAACCCTTCCTTTTACATAACGAACAAATACACATTTTCTGTTTCCACTAATTGCTTCTAATGGAGGATTGAAAAGGGAAGTTTTCAAGCATTTTCTCTCAATGGACACGTTCAGGTCAGTGTGTGCTGTGTGTACTGCGTGTACAGAACATGATGCAGCTACAGAGTCTTTTCACCACTTTCAGTTCGAGCTGGTAAGAAAACAAATTGCTATTCTATGTTAGGATTAGTCATCAGATGTCTGAGATTAAAGGGTACAATCAAGGTTTATAAATGCTGAACACTGAGTGACTGTGGGGAGAAGACGTGGGCTCTACATGTAGACAGTTATTATGCAGATACTTGCTTCATTTGGATCGAAACTGTACATCATCCGGCCAATGAGGGATCCTTACATCACCTACTGCCCACACACACACACACACACACACACACACACCAATTGAGAGGGTGGCAGATAATCCTTCAGCTGACGAAGGGCCATGAATGGGGCATCTGGGCTGGGGGTGTAACCACATTACACTGAAGAACTGAGTGTGTGTGTGTGTGTGTGTGTGTGTGTGTGTGTGTGTGTGTGTGTGTGTGTGTGTCCATGAGGAGCAGTGAGTTCGGGGCTCAGGTAGTTTGCCACGAGCTTGCACCTGCAGCTTTTCTTTCAGCCTCTCATTGACAGACATGACACAGCCATGTGTGTCCTCCTGTGTGAGCTCCATTCCCCTGGAAACAGTGAGGACATTGGATTCACGGGTATCTTGAAGGATAAAAGGCTAAATTAACATATTAATAGCTGAGCTTATGTGAATCTGAAGCATGAATCTGGAATACTTTGATTACTGTGTGAAGATAATTACTGTGGCAGAACACGCAGCAGATGGAGGGACCGCGACTAAACATTATTTCACTATCGATTATTTTCTAGATTAATAGTTTGGTCTATAAAATAGTGAAAATGTTCAAGTGATGTCTTTCAATATTTGTTTGGAAAGTCAAAATCCCAAAAGATCTTCACTTTAATATGATATAAAACAGAAAATCTTCATATTTAAAAGGCTGGAAACGCATTTAAAGACATTTTTGCAGCTCAAACATAACAGCTCTGCAGCTGCCTCCTACACACTGACACAAGTGTATGAAGTCAGTCTCGACGTTGATGGGTCAGACTTCTCTGCAGTCCACACACACACACACACAGATGTTCAAATACCACTGCATGCCTACAGGAACAACCAACACAAAACCTCCTGCAAACACTTGTGCTCACTCAACCCCCAAAGCCCCAAACCTCACCCACCCCCAGCTGCAGGTGCACACACACTCACACACACTCACACACACTGCCAGCTATAAACAGCTGCTCTCACCCCTCAACGGTCTACCAACAACTAGGCCCCCAAAATGTAAAACACACAGCTACAGGAACAAAAGTCTGACAGAAATTAGCATGAAAGCAGCAGCTTTTATAAAGTGTTATAAAGTATTATAACGTATTATAAAGTATTATAAAGTATTATAAAGTATTATAAAGTGTTATAAAGTATTATAAAGTGTTATAAAGTATTATAACGTATTATAAAGTATTATAAAGTATTATAAAGTATTATAAAGTGTTATAAAGTATTATAACGTATTATAAAGTATTATAAAGTATTATAAAGTATTAACATATTATAACGTATTATAAAGTGTTATAAAGTATTATAACGTATTATAAAGTGTTATAACGTATTATAAAGTGTTATAAAGTGTTATAAAGTATTATAACGTATTATAAAGTATTATAAAGTATTAACATATTATAAAGTATTATAACATATAACGTATTATAAAGTATTATAACGTATTATAAAGTATTATAACGTATTATAAAGTATTATAAAGTATTATAAAGTATTAACATATTATAAAGTATTATAACATATAACGTATTATAAAGTATTATAAAGTGTTATAAAGTATTATAAAGTGTTATAAAGTATTATAAAGTATTATAAAGTATTATAAAGTATTATAAAGTATTATAAAGTGTTATAAAGTATTATTGTGTTATAAAGTGTTATAAAGTATTCTAACATATTATAAAGTATTATAACGTATTATAAAGTATTATAAAGTATTATAACATATTATAAAGTGTTATAACACATTATAAAGTGATATAAAGTTTTATAAAGTATTATGCTGTGCACTTTAAATAAACTTTTCTCCAGTCAGCTAACACCAGTGGACGATTCCTGTGCGTCTTTCCAATGAGGTGTATCGCGGTTACTTGTTAGCCTATTAGCCGGAGTTATATAATAAGCAACCAGCTTAACGCTACATTTAGTGGAATAACAGAGCCTGGCAGAGCCGCACCGACACACACAAGAATGTGCACAGACAAATTTGCCCCGGTCTGCACGCCTGTCAGGCTACATTTCTTGGTCTTATTTTTCAGCACGTCTGTCTGTGTGTCTGAGTGTGTGTGTGTGTGTGTGTGTGTGTGTGTGTGTGTGCAGCAGGGTCAGAAACGTTTAGTGCCATCCATCTCCCTGAGAGTGGGCCCTGTCCCTGCAGGAGGATCTACACAGAAGGGTCAGTCTGCTATGTGCAGCCAGCACAGCAGAACAGCTGAAGGTCAGATGGGGACAAGAAACTTGGCCACGCAAAAAGGACACCCGGTGCATCAAAATGTCAACGAATGGAAACACACTTTTATCAAATAAATGCTTTAATTTCCTCACGTGTTTCTCCAGCAGGCAGATCTGTGTGGAGGTCCATATGACGTAACGTCATGTAAGAGTCTTTTTTAGTTTCATACGCTGAAAATCCCGTGTTGGTTATAGAACATTAAAGAGAAACTAATTATTGACAATAACTCTTTCCCTGACTGGACACAACGGGCATGCTTCTCCTCACACTGCTGATTACTTTAATCACAGAAAACACACAGAGGCTTTCAGCATCTGGAGAGAAGAGGCCTCTAAATAAAAATTGTCTGCGGCTGGCGCTTTATACAGTTACTGTAGAACATCTGGCCAAAGACTTAGATATTTACTTTAATATGATACACAAATCTACATATTTGAAAAGAGTCAGTATGTCAGTTCCAGATTTCATGACTTTAGACCAATCAGAACAAATGTTGAGATATTTTACCTGCTCATACAAAAGTAGTCTTTGGGTATCATTTCATTTTAACCCGATCCAACAGGAGCCGGAGCTGGAGGAGGATTCTATGGAACGACGTGGACAAAGGGGCAGCAAGATAAACATTTATTTCCCACATAGCTGAAAACAAAAGCTTTCTCAGCGTTCCTGGATCACAGAAACCTCTTGTGGCATTTCCCCAGGAACCTTCCCACAGCGCCAAAACAATGAAAAACCGCCAGAAGTCGCCGGCCAATGAGGCGGAGCGATGACCCCCACACACCATCTCTGGAGACAACAGCACATGAGCTGAGGGGGGGGGCATGTAGTAGTAGTGGTCAGAGCTGGCAGCCTGCTGCTGCTGAGTAACACTGAGGGCCTGTGTGGCCACGCTGAGTGAAAGTGAAAGGGGGGAGACATGTAAAACCTCCTTGAGGGTAAGCCAAGGGAACAGTGATGAAACGGGCTTCTTTCTGTGTGAGCTCTGACGGGGCTGAAAGTGTACACTAACTGATCCTGAAATGTGATCCGTCAGCCTGTAGGGGCAGATTCTCTGGGGACGTCTGTGTGTGTGTGTGTGTGTGTGTGTGTGTGTGTGTCCAATCTGCATGTGCTTTGGCTGCTACTAGGCAGAACAGGACACACAGTTTAATGAAAGTGAGAGAGAGAGAGACAGGACTGATAACCCTCACAGAGAACTAAACAGTGAGGAATGAACTACATGTTCATTCCTGTTTCATTCTCTCTAATCTGGCACACACACACACACACACACACACACACACACGGTTTTGAATGCAGGACTTTTACTTGTAGAGTGTTTTCACAATGTGGTATAAATACTTTTACTTGAGTAAAGGATCTGAATACTTTCTCCACTGGACACACACACACACACACACACACACACACTTCAGGAGAGACTGAGAGCAACTGTTCTTTCTAAATTTGTCAGAGTGAGATCAGAGAACACACCCTAAGTGTGTGTCTGCATGTGTGTGTGTGCGTCAGAGAGAGCAGACTCGTCTTCAGGACGTCCCTGCGCGTGTCCCCGCTCCTCCTCTTCAGTATAGAAACAGCCCTCTAAGTCCGGCTGGTTTTTCATGAGTATATAATAGAACATTAATAATTCACAAGTACCAATAACGGACACCAGTATGTGGAGAACTCCAGATAAAGTCCGGAGACACAGGTCCACACACTGACCGGAGATTGTCAAGAGCGTTCTCACTAACTGGAAATGCACCGCCTGCCGTCTCGCCTATTTTTGCGTCGGCCCTCACTGACAGAAGTTTCTGAATCTCCTCGTCTCTCCAGTACGTGACTCTTCTTCTTCACATTTGGATGTTTGTTTTCTTGTGGTTTCACGCCAGCCGCATCAACACGCTCACTCTCTCACAGTGATATTCTCCGGATAATATTCTGTTCACACTCGGACATTACACAGACGTCCGTCTGACCTCCTGCATATGTATTTGCATCTCTCTTTGCATTTGCATTCAAAGACGCTGCAAAGTGTAGACAATGAAAGGTTGTAGAAGAAAGACTGTGCTGTTACATTAACAGTATAATCAGAGCTGAACCCTCCGGTCTCCCCACATCAATAACAGCTTCCTCGCATCATTAGCTTGTAAATCAGAAGTCTTCAATGGAAAGAAAGGGTTAAAAAGCTGGAGGTCACAGCCGCTTTTAAAGGATCAACAATTCATTTAGGAGAATGTAAATTATTGATGACTTAGACCTGTGGGCGAGATGAAGATGGTGTCAGATATTAGAGGAAGACAACAACATAAGAACAAAAGCCGTTTGTTTCAAATGAGTTTACAGTTTACTGCATGTTGTAACTGAGAACCTCATCTAATGCAATGAGCCTCGCATTCAAGACGCAGCGGCTCCTCCGAGAAGAGCCAAGACAAACGTTCACCATAGTAACGACAGGAATGGCATGCTGTAAACCTGTCGGAGCAGAAAGAGAGAGAAGACTGAGAAGAGGCAGAGATGTGCAGCGACGTGCACCCTCGAGCTGCCAGGCCTCGTCTTTATGCTCTCTGAGGGGAGAACTATAAAACCAGTAAAAAGAGAACTACAGCGCCAAATTAAAAAGTTCACATGTGCCCGTTACATTGCGATGTGATGCGGGGGCCGGCGCTGGGAACTAGGGTGTCGGCTCAGAGGGAACACACAAAGATCACATCCTGACAAATAAAACACGCTCTCTCTTCCTCCAGCAGAAGCACCCTCAGTGTAAAGCGCATTGTCCTACAAAAGCGAGCCGCTCCTCCCCTCTGGGCCGGAGTAAATTGAGATGGGGTTTACATTCATGGGTGTGTGTGTGTGGGGGGGCATCCCAAGGTAATATCGGGGAGAAGTCTCCTCGAGATATGGGTAGCCTAGATTTGAACAGTTTTAGAAGTGCTCCATTTTCCCCTTCTTGGGGGAGAATGGGAGAGGGGGGGGGTTGAGGTCAAAACACTGTCACACTTGACCAACACTATTGAGGATAAAATACTGTATTATGATTTCTATAGCAGTGTTGATCTGACTCCAACGATAAACATACAATAAAAAGTTTAAAATCTCCAAATCTCTTTATTGCCCTCCCCCTCCATCACGCTCTCAAACACACAGCGAGCATCACACCGCTCAGTCCGTCTCTGTCCTCAGTCCTCACAGTTGTGCGACTATAACGCTGAATGTTTGCGGGTCTGTTCGGGCGGGTGATTATATTGTGGTTGTTGGGCGGTGCCGAGTGGCTCGTATAACGGGCCAGGTGGGTCATCACTAATGTCGGCGGAACAAAGCTGCATTCTTCATCATTCACTCGTGTGAAAGTATAACAATAACTGGATTTACTGAAAGTATTAATATAATCTTAAGACTAAAGGAGGACATTTGACACAGGACTAAATAAATAACAAATAGCAAAATAAAACAAAATAAAAACCTCAGTAACGACTAAAAGTAAAGACTAAAGAGTAAGACTAAACTAAAACAGCAGCTGGACTTCATCTCCGTTTGATTCATGCACCAAATCCCAGAACAAGCCTGCGAGAATGTCAAAGATAAAAATGTATTCAAAACACCTGAATAGCAGAACTGAAGCTCAGTTACCATGGTTATTGTGTGTATCTCATATACAAATCAAGGACATTATTCTACCCCCCTCCCCCCGTTATCTGCTGCCTCCGACATGTCAGAACACGACTCTGTTTTACCAAACAAATGCTTTGCTGGAACAAAGCAGATTATCCCTCTGGGAGTCCTCGGAGAGAAACCATCAAGGTCACTGGAGCTGCACTGGAGCGGCAGCAGCTCAGTCAGAAGGGACTCGGCTGAGGGGGGGTCGGGTTCAAGTCCCCGAATGGACCAAGTCTGTAGTGTGGTACTTTGAGAGGTACCAGTCCACCTGCCTGTCTGTAACATCTGCTCCTAACACTAGGATGGCTTCAATGAAGAGTCTAAATGTGTGCTGTGGGACCATTAAAAGAAGACTTAACATCCATTAACATCATATCTGTAAAGACTGTGATGACGAGGTGAGGACACAGCCAGTCTGTGTTTGGGGTTGTTTTCTCCTCGTTTTCCTGCCTGGTTCGATAGTTTTGCTGCATTGGCTCCCTGTGACGCAGGGATCAGATCGATACTGGATCTCAGGGGCAGCGAAAGGACTCGACAGAGAATAAACTCCATAGGCTGTGTTGTTTTGATCCAGGCCCGGTGACGGCAGCACCGTGGCCACTGCTGTGCAACCGTCTCAGGGTTTGTTCACCCAGAAATATACTGTTTTCAGCTTCTCAAATATGGACATTTGTCACTATTTTCTGACATTTTAAAGATCAAACCATTAATGGAAATAATCTTTAGTTGCACCCACAGGTCAGTGGGTCAGTGACCATCTGTGTATGTGAGATGCACCAGATTGAGAGGCCCCATATCCCAATAACACACAGGATTACATCTTCTATCATGAATGTACAGTATGTGGGAGACACGTACAGTATGTGGGAGACGCGTAATAATAATAATAATAATTTGTATTTATAAAGCGCCTTTCAAAGCTAAAAGCAATCTCAAGGCGCTAAAGCAGGCGCTAACTGCAGTCTTGCGTACAGTACGTGGGAGACGCGTACAGTATGTGGGAGATGCGTACAGTACGTGGGAGACGCGTAATAATAATAATAATAATAATAATAATAATTTGTATTTATAAAGCGCCTTTCAAAGCTAAAAGCAATCTCAAGGCGCTAAAGCAGGCGCTAACTGCAGTCTTGCGTACAGTACGTGGGAGACGCGTACAGTACGTGGGAGATGCGTACAGTACGTGGGAGAAGCGTATAGTAAGTGGGAGACACGTACAGTACGTGGGAGACACGTACAGTACGTGGTAGACACGTACAGTAAGTGGGAGACACGTACAGTACGTGGTAGACACGTACAGTATATGTGACGCATCTACAGCCAATCAATCTGAGACAAAACCATTTAAGCCAGCGAAGCCTCAGCACACCAGATCAATTACAGCAGGCCTATTCAATTAGCGGCCCGCGGGCCGGATACGGCCCTTCTGAACTTTTTTCTGGCCCGAAAGAAGTTGCCTGCAAATCGAGCTGTCATATAAATAAAACTAAAGCCTGATTCACACCAAATGCGGCGAAAATGCAGGTGTTTCCATTCCACGCCGAGCTGCAGCGGCGTCCGGGAAAAACGCACCTGCCATCGGCTCAGTCAAGCTCACGCTGCACGCTGGGTTGGCGGGCCACACAGAAAGTCACTCCCTTACTTTAGCTCGGCACGCTAACAACACGCTTCAAGATGTCTCTCTCCAAGCCAAAGAAAGCTAGAGTTGATTCTGAAAATCGTCACTTCCAGAGCGAATGGACGGACAGATATTGATTTACTTTGCCAGCAAGTAAAAAACTGGTGTGTTTATCGTGCAACAAATGTATTTCCGTGATGAAAGAATACAACGGGAAGCGACACTACACATCAAGTCACGGCTCGTTTTCTGCCAGATGTCCCGTGGGCTCAGAGGAACGGAGAAGGAAAGTACAGGGACCATTAGCATCATTTAACGGAGTCAAGTGGCTTTTGGTCGCTTTTGCACGGAACAAGAGAGCCACGATAGCATCCCTGTTTTGTTTTAGTTCTCGCCTCTCCTCCGCTGTGTCTGACTGACTGAGCCCCGCAAAGCAGAGGAGAGAATGTGAACTCGCAAAGTAACGCAGCAAACACGGAAACGTGCACATATACAAGATACATATAATTTAATAAGCACCTGTTCAATGTGAAAACTGAGTTCTGAATATAAAACCCCCCCCAAAAGTGTAATTTCTCTCACTGACTGAAACAGGCTCAACATGACAGAAGTGTGATATGTTTGTAGTTCTATAGGAGTACATCACCTGACTCAGCATGTGATGCATTCTTAGTGTAAATGCAAAGACACATCTGCTTTATGACTCAAATAAGCCTACTTACTGTTAAATTGTAAAAATGTGTAAGATATGTATGTTATTGTGAGTCTGATGCTACTGTTTTACTCTGTTCTATTTGCATTTAGTATTTAATTTTATGGACTATGGACTTGTTTTCAAAGCACCTTATGTATGCTTGGAAGGGTTGAGGATATTATAAACAGGGCTACTTACTGCTAATGTGATGAATACTGTTTTATTATATTCATCTTTCTTTCTACATTAGTGAACATGGACCTGTTGGGAAAATAACTCATGTCTCCTTGGTTTTCAAGATGCAACATGTTGCACTTTTGTGTGAAGCCTTGTAGCCAAAGCTTTCCTACGGTTCTGAATGGACTGGTTGCTTTCTGTAATGAATTATGGTGATACAATTAAAGTGAAAAAAGGGGATGCACGTGACTAGTTCATTTCATGTATTAGTAACTATTAACACTACTGTAAAT
Source organism: Cottoperca gobio (assembly GCF_900634415.1). NCBI lineage: Eukaryota > Metazoa > Chordata > Actinopteri > Perciformes > Bovichtidae > Cottoperca > Cottoperca gobio. Next base: position 8,333,532 of record NC_041374.1, read on the forward strand.
AAGAGTTATTTGTAGTGATTCATTGACAAAGTATTGTGTGGCCCACAAACCCCCAGTGATTTTCCTATTCGGCCCACTTGCTAATGAAGTTGAATAGCTCTGAATTACAGGATACCTGAGAAGAAATGTGCAATAGATTGGGAATACAACAGACAATCTGCGAACACTTAAACACAACACAAACTAGTCTTATCTGGCTAAACATGAGAGCATGTTGCTGGTGACACACACACACACACACACACACACACACACACACACACACACACACACACACAGTACGGTTCCATTAATCATCAGCAACCTAGTTTTGCTTCTCTCCTCTCATGTGCTTCTGGCCCAAGGTTGATTTTGAAGTCTCTGTATTTACCTCAGCGCGGTGCAGAGGTTGCATGCCGTGGAGATTAAAATCATAAGGACAGAGGGCTTTGGGGGTGGGTGTATTGTTGAACTCTGCGGGGATACATACATGCACATACCCTCCTGGTAAACATCAGCCGGACCAAACCAGTTCAAAGCGGTCTTCTAAATATATCAAACATCAAATTAATTTACAGTGGCAATGAAGTCAGCTGAGATATCTGACATGTCAGCAGAACAACGACTCGATGTTCATGAGACTTGGTGGAAGGTTGAAGATAGATGTCAATAAAGATACATGTATTATTTTTTTATGGAAACTATGTTTAAACCCGGGTTTTCTGCACAGTTGCAGTTACAGATTAAGCTCAGTGTTTACCCAATGTTACCCAATGCCGCTGCTAAAATGTTTCACCGTGTTCTGCGTGACGTTTGCAGACACTGCGCTGGACTCCATTGAAGAAATAACTTGAGCGTTAGTGTTTAATTGGGTTGTTCTTCATTTTGTTTTCTTTTTTTAATGCTGATATCGTCATTAAAATACGACTTGGAATATAAAAGGATGGTCTTACCCAGGTAGAGAGATGCATTTTCTTTCTTCACGTTGTCGTCCAGGTAGGTGGGCCCCAGCGTGTAGATTGGCGTCGACCCCATGCCCACAAGTATCTGGGCGCATATGAACAGAGTCACATACAGGTTGTGCTCGTTTCCCTCCTGGTCGCGAGGGCAGGACGCCAGGTCGAGCTCGCGCCCGCTGCTGTTACCGCTCTGACAGAGGCCTTCACGCCCCGTTGAGGAGTTCATCTCCTGGATCTGGTAGGGAGGTGAGATGAAGTGGGGCAGGGAGAATAATGCCGCCCCTACAGCGATGATCACACCACCCACAGCCAGCCAGCGTGGCCTCTGACCTCTGCCTCCAAAGTAGGAGATGAAGACCACCACCAGCAAGCTGCCGATGTCGAAGCAGCTGACCAGCAGGCCGGACTCGGAGCTGCGCAGACTGTAACGCTTCTCGATGGTGGTGATGACGCTGCTCAGGTAGCCTGAAACCATCAGGGACTGAACGAAGGTCAGGTAGCACATGCAGAATAGGAAGCAGCGGGAATCCCTCAGGATGGCGCGCACATACTTCCTGGCTGGGGTGCAGATAAGGTGGGTGAGAGAGAAACCAAGTTTTTTACCCCCGGCCCTGCGGCGATCCACAGGTAGAGAGCTGCTGAGCCCCACCATGCTGGAGGCAGAGGGGGAGAAGTCCGACCTGGAGGAGGGGGTCTCTGCCTGGCTGGAATCTGGGGTTTTAAGCTGGAGCTCGCAACTCTCCTCCACGGCCACGCAGGTGTGGATGGTGTCGAGCAGCCGAAGCTTTCCATCCGGCTGACAGGGGCCGTTCAGGATGGGCAAGCTTTTGGACTTGAAGCAGGTCTCCGGCTCCATGTACTGATCCTGGAGCTCACGGATCTCCAGAGACTCGGACAGGTCGCTCCCGGTTTCATCGTTGTCCGATGAAGTCATGGTGCAGCTGGAGATGCTGGCGGTGCCGAAGAGTCGGTCAGTAACTCGTGCCACATGAGGAGAGAAGACCCTGCCAGTGGGACCGAACCCCTTCAGTTATGAGCATCTTTTATTCCACATTACAGCAGCTCTTCTGCAACAACGTAAGCGCCAAAATGTTCAGCCAATAGTGATATCAGAACTGAACTCAACACGTATTGTCTAAGGAGTGAATTGTTTACAATAAATAGCTTATAAGATTTTAAAAAACATATACAGGTAACAACAAGGAGCTGTCTTTACAAGGTTCCCCTCCCATGTAGTGGATTTTATGGCTCTTTGTTAGATAGCTTCATTCATTTGGGCTTTTTGTTTCTTTTGTCCCATAGCTGTGCAGCATCCTAGAAAAAAAGATAAAAACATGAATTAACAAATATAAAAAATGCTACTTCCAAAGTAGACACATTAATAAAATACAAAATGTAACCCTTTCACTTCTGACATTGTGGGAATATGTCCACCCTGGGTTAAACTGGTCACTTCATATCGCTAATTTGCAGGAAACAAGAAATATATCCCACATAATATCCAAATGACAGAAAAATTACCTACACGAATAAGCCATCAGTGAGGCTGCGGGATAAATAACACCCAGATTCTCTTTGTCAAAACGAGAAATATACCTAGAGAACAAAAGACCACGCTGTCCACAAACGTCTCAGTCATGACTTTGAAAAGAAATAAAACCCCAACTCAACACGAGACATTTCTGCAAATAAGCGACAATAAAGTGTCGGCTTTGACTAAAACGGCGACAGAAAAGATTTGATACAAGTTGTGAGAAGGTAATACTCACACAGGACGGAGGAGGTAGCCTGTTGTTCTGCACTGAGCGGCCGCTCAGTGAATGAAGGCTGCGATGCGGCGACTGCTGCTGGGCACATGCTGCCTTCACGGGCTGTCGGAAATGGTACAATCCAGAGTTCGGAGCGCCATTCCAGTGTGAAAGGAAACGCTATTTTCTTGCACTTGTATATGTCAATATTGTACGAATGCTCACTACGTATTGCAAGACGTAGAATCCTCATGTCTTATTTTATTTATGGAAAATCTATCACATATGTTCTCTGTAATTAATACAGTAATTCAAACTGGAAAGCATAAGAGGAAAAACAGAAAGCCTACTTCTATTTATTTAATGTATTTAATGAAATGAAATAAAAACTACTACTATAAAACTACTGAAAACCTTTGAAGATATTTTGTTTGTTACATATAGTTATTTCCCAGGATGTGCCTCGTTAAATATCATTAAATAAATGTTTGTATTCTTCATTGATTGCTTGTTCGAAAGTCCCCTGTAATTTTATTTGATATTTGATTTTGATTTCAATTACATATGTTGTATGCGATGATTACATTGTCAGAATTGTTGTCATTGTCCCATTCTTTATGTGTGATATTAATGTTCTTTAAAATTAAAATTATTTTAAAAAGCAGCAAGGATTTAACCCATGCAGACTATGACGATCACGTCTATGACTTAATAAATGTAATTATATAGAAACAACCACAAATAAAAACGTCATCCTCGCTGGTATTTTTAACTTTTTTATTAATACTTTATTGAAATCATATAAAAGGAGAAGTGACATATTTTTCACCAGACACAAATATGCGACCACTATTCTGTATAACACTGTAAAACCCAACGACGAGAAGGTAACCTGAATGCAGCATATGTGGGGGTGAATGTATTTCACATGAGCCATATCGGGACTTGTAGTTTCTTCCACGGGTCTCACGTGCGTTCAGCTCCGCGTCTACCTGCATGTAACACTGAGATGAGTAACTGCGAGACTCTGAGCCCCGCGGGACTCTTCTGATAATACTAATGTGTTCATATTTTCATTCAGTTAATTTGGATGACACTAACTGTAATACTTCATATACCAGCATGCTTTTCGGCCTATATGGTGGTTGTTTAGTGCCGGACGTCAGCCGGACAGCTGGGGCTCGTGCTGACCCAGCAGTGGCTCTTACAGACAATGGGCTCCGTGCCTGGCAGTCAATACAGAATGAAATGTGAAGACTATCAGTCCCTCAGTGATGAAAACTTTACCTCATTCTTTACAGTGAAGATTGTTCTGGAAGGTAAACCCCACTGGAATAACTCTACCCGGGAGGAATATAGTTTATACAAATAATCTTTAATATTATATATTCACATTAACAAAATATAAATCATAGATTAATGATCAGGATTGTTCTGTTGCTGCAACATTACTGATTACATGTATAAGGTGAAAAGAATAAAATTATAAAATCTAAATGACATATTTGAAGATTAATTATACGCACGTAGGAGCAAGGCCACTATATTTAAACATTATTTTATGTTCTAGTACAATGCTACACACCAATTATCCTGTGCAATGATCCATTATGGACATACTGTATATGTATATAAATGAAATGTGTTGTTATGTTATTTGTATGTTTGTCTTTGACTATTGAGCCACTTAAACCGGGTAATTTCTCCGGTGTGGGATCGTCTCTTCTTATCTTTGTTTATCTTCTGTAAATAAAACTATTGATTCTGTGTTTGTCTGAATAAACATATGAAATGATTTTTATTTTATTATTAGAAAATAAAATGTCTCTGAAAGGTGATCAAATTAAAAACATTTGTGCTCACAGAATTAAGATGTTTTTGTAGAGCGTTGACTCCCAGCGTCTGTCAGAGCGATGATGACTCACACAGCGTCATTCATTTCCTGGACTAGCTGGTCTCATCCTCATCCTCCTCCTCCTCATCATCATCATCCTCCTCACCATTCTCATCATCCTCATTATCCTCATCATCATCATCATCCTCCTCACCATTCTCATCATCCTCATCATCATCATCATCCTCACCATTCTCATCATTATCATCATCATCCTCCTCACCATTCTCATCATCATCATCATCCTCACCATTCTCATCATTATCATCATCATCCTCCTCACCATTCTCATCATCATCATCATCATCCTCACCATTCTCATCATTATCATCATCATCCTCCTCACCATTCTCATCATCATCATCATCATCCTCACCATTCTCATCCTCATCATCCTCATCATCGTCCTCATCCTCATCATCCTCGTCATCATCCTCATCCTCATCATCACCATCCTCACCATTCTCATCATCATCCTTATTCTCGTCGTCGTCATTCTTTTCCTCATCATCATTTTCCTCATCATCGTTTTCCTCCTGATCATCATCATCATCATCATCCTCATCGTCGTCGTCGTCCTCCTCATCGTCATCGTCATCGTCATCCTCGTCATCCTCTTCTCCTTGTCCTCCTCGTCCTCCTCCTCCTCTTCTCCTACTCCTCTTCTCCTTGTCCTCCTCCACGTCGTCCTGAATGAATGTCACTACCCCAAACATCGATATGTGTGAAAGTTAAAGTCTTGACCTCGTCTCTGAGGTTTTGTGTGACACACATATGAAGTTGAATTTTTAATGATATAATTGCCCCATCTTTAAATATGTCTGACACAACAACACAACACCACAATAACACCACAACACCACAACAACACAATAACACAACAACACAACAAACACAACAACACAATAACACAACAACACAACAACACAATAACACAACCAACACAACAACACAATAACACAACAACACACATCACAACAACACAACAACACAATAACACAATACAACCACACACACACAACACAACACAATACACCAACACAACACACATAACACAAGCACAACACAACAACCACAATAACACAACACACAATACCAACACCACAACACAAACACAACACAACAACACAATAACACACAACACACAACAACAACACACAACACAATAACACAAAACACACCACACCCACAACCAACACAATAACACAATAACAACACAACAACATACACAATAACACAACAACACAATAACACAATACACAACACAACACAACAACACAATAACACAACACACAATAACACAACTAACACAAAACACAATAACACAATCAACACAATAACACACAACACAACAACACAACACAACAACACAATAACACAACACCACAACAACACAATAACACATTACTGCATCTCTAATGTTTGTGATCAGAGAAGATGAAGAAGTTTAAGAATACACAACAAACAGATTGTTGATTGTTGATTGTTGATGGAGTAAAGTTTCAGGAACAGTTAGTCTTTAGCTGACAGGAGCATCTTGTTGCTGCCTCTCAGAAATACTTCAAATGGAATCAGAGCAGCTGTAGAAGAATCTGCAGAACAAAACGTTTCTGTTTCTGGAGCACAAAACCTCCAACGAGACTGAACAAGCATGCCTGCATTTTTAAAAGAGTCGCAACAAAGCTTTCCTTCATCTCCAAATGTCTCCCACAGTCACTGCTGTATTGCATTTCTCTATTTACCCAGCGACAGTCATAGAGGTCACACATCACACTGAGATATCAACATTCATGAGGAATATTCAGAGCTGTGCTACACAGACTCTGCTCTCTGCAGACAGATGAATGTTTACAGAGAGAAATCCAATGAAACTATAAAACCCTCTCATAATGTCATTTATTCAGTTTTATTATTTTTCTATGTATGTGATCCAATCGATCAAAGTGTCGAGGAAAGTTAAGAACAAGACTGGATATTACAGAGTCTGGGGGAAGAATCCGATGCAAACTGGTTTGAACCTGGATGTTTGTTTCCTTTAAACACTTGATTTTGTTGTGACGTCAAACCAGACTTGAGGTTCAGTCTAACAGTAATTCAGGTTCCTGTTACACCTCTTAATAAACCTTTAAAGTAACAAACATTTGAATGAGTTGTTGACATAATAATGCTCATAATTACATCATATTGTGTGTAATTTAAACTCACATTTCTGCATTAATTGATTTAAAACAAAATTGAAGTTGTTGTAACTTTCTGAAATGTTTTCTTTTCATTTGCTTTACGAGGACACGATGACTTTGAGAGCAACCTTCAGGGTCGAGGAAAGCAAAGTCGTGGAGGGAAAGGATATTTAAAGTGTTCAACTGAGCGATCGCAAGGAACTACAATGTACGTTAGAAGCATTTCAGAAGTCTCAAGAAGATTATGTTCTGAAGATTCCCCAGAAGATCAGTTTTTATTCAGATCACATTGTTGTTTAGATTTGTTACTACAGTCCGCTGAAGAGTGTCCTGGTGAAGCATTCTGTGTCAAACATTTACCGTCTCTATATCATGTGTTCAAATACACAACTGCACATCAAAATAAAAAAGCCTAAATACCATAATTGTAAGTTTTTAAGTACATAACACTTTAAAATGTTTCAAATGTAAAAACTAGTTGGAACAACTTCATTTTTGTGTTTATGCCACCAAATATTAAGTGGTAATTAAAAATACATTTGATTGTAGAGGAACAGTTCATTCCTGTAACTCAATGTAGTTTCATTAGAAGTTTCCATAACTCAGAAGAGATTGATGCAAACTGTTGATCTTTGTTGAGCCAAAGCGTTTGTTTTTACCGTGCAGTGTTTCTGTTGGTCTCTTGTAGATTCTCTGACCCTTTAAAAACAACTGGTTTCACTCTGTGAGTTTGGTATTTGTCATGTGACAGAGCTGCGCACTGATTCCACACAGTAGAGAAACACAACAGCCCCCTCTGGTGCACAGAGCAGCTCAGTGAGGCTGCAGGACGCTGCAGGACGCTGCAGGACGCTGCAGGACGCTGCAGGACGCTGCGAGCGGCACCAGGTGGAGCTGAGTCCTCGAGCTGAGCAGCAGCAGGTCTGAGTGACACGTGCAGGCTGATAAGAACATCATTTATAAAAGATGTTTTGAGCACCTAATGCTTTGAATTTAATTATTCAGTACAGACAAACTTTATTTATTAAGGGAAACTGTTTTATTTTAGTTTGTATTTTATTGATCCAGTATTTAAGCTGTCTCAGAAACTAAATCAGAAACCCAATGTGTCAACATTATTATTGTTATTTACACTGTTGTTACATATTGTAGTACACAACATATTTCTTATTGCTATTTTTCCATATCTATTGTTGTTACATATTGCAGTATCATGCACTTCCAATGGCCTTGGGTCACTCCCCCCCCCCCCCCGCTCCAGCATCCCACACTATTCCTGTTAACCTTACCCACTTTATTGACATTACAGGAATCACTAATGAAACAGCGTCTGTTTCTCAGCTCGCTGTGTTTGCCTGCGGAGCTATTAAAGGGAATCACACACAAACTTATGCAGACATGCGTGCACATAAATATCCTCCACCCCCCCCACACCCACACACACAGCAGCTCTTCCTGTGCGTAGCCTTGGACATTATATCCACCAAGTAACATACGGGAAGTGCAATAATGACAGACACTGAGGTGTGTGTGTGTCTGTAACTGGAAGTCAGGGGTGCTGCGAGGAGTTCCAGGATACCTGCCTCCTACAGAGAACATCCAGCAGCTTTCATGTGGATGTCCAATCAGTGTTGATGGAAGCAAGACATTCCTCAGTGCTGCTATATTCATAAAGAAAGATGCATTCGCAGCTGCAACATGTGTCGTTACGGCTGGAGTCCCAACAAACATCTGCAACTCACTAACATGTCTTGGCTTTATAATTAAAATAATAATATTTGTTCTCAGCGCGTCAATCACGTTCTGCCCTGATTATCATCAAACCCAATACAAAGAGATAAACAACACCCACGTGTCTGTCTGCGTGTCAATCAATCAACGTGTCGTTCTCAAGGCCCCGGCAACGACTGCTGCGTTCTGCACACTCTGAGAGAGAACACATTTCCTGCTGCACCCGGTAGACAAACCGAAATATCATAAAATGTCCAGATAACAACATACAATAGCTGTTATAGAATGTGTGACCTTGTGTTTTAAAAAGACAATCAGTACATATGTTATATTACACATACACAATCATTATGTTTGTTTTTTGTGAGACAAAACATAAAACAAACTGCATGTTGTTGAAAGTTGTGCTCGTCTGCGATTGACTGAGTTAACATATTTAAATAATTGACACCATCCTGATGAGCGTGCATAAGCGCAAACGTGTGCACGGGCATGGACGTGCATGAACGTGCATGAACGTGCATGAACGTGCATGGACGTGCATGGACGTGCGGTACACTTAAGGGTCCCGGTTTGGGGGTTTAATAAATATGCTCACCCTCTCCTAAACTAAACCTGCTGTAAGTTCTATTGTTCAAATAAAGAAGAAAATAAATAAAACGCAGAACTTCCTTGTCTCTGTTCTTCTCTCTACTGTCGTTGGACATCCACATAAAAAGTGTCACATTTCTCCTGAAGAAGCATAATCAATCCTAAACAACCAGCGGCTCTTCACAGGCCTCTTCGCTGTTCCTGCATGCTGAAAGAGGTGAAGGAAACAATCCATTCGTCTCCGACTGCACGGCTTCATCAGCTAATGGCTTCACAGCAGCACTCAGAGATATAGGAGGACTCTATGCTTGAACTGTAACCCTCTGCGGTGCCGTTTTACCACATTCTGTTTACCGGAAAGGCATCCTTTTAAATTAGCAGTCCTCTTTGTGCTGCTTTGTAAGGTCAACATTCTCGTGCCGTCGGACTACTCCCTAAATTAGGTTTTAGAACTGGAAACTTTGCAACCCAGAGAGCGGCTGATGCATATGAATAAGGCGAGCGGATCAGGACAGAAGGCTGCTGTAGGGATTGTGTTAAAAAGTGCAAGGGCCCCAAAATAAAGACCCCCAGTATAAACCTGTGGAGGCCCCTCGCTGTGCAGAGCAATCCCAGCAGATTGGGCCCCATGCTTATGCAAAAATCCCCGCCCCCCCCAGCCCTACCCTCACCTCCTGAGCCTGATTGGTACCCGATGAGTGGACTTACACACAGGGCCCTCCATGACAAAGGCTCCTGAATATCTCTTTCCTAATAAATCATGGAGGACATTAACAAATATGTTGCTTGCTAAGAAAAGCACAACAGCTCCCTTCTTCCCTGCAGGGATCTTTAACAGTGATAAGAGCAAAGACGAGCCCCCCCCCCCCCCCCCCCCCCCCCCCCCCCGAGGGAGCCCAGGAACACATTTCACTCATTATGGATTACTGCTATGCTAATACTTCATTAAAACTTTAAGCACAGCAAACTGAAGATACTGTAACAGTCAAAGGTTATAAACTTCTTCTTGTGGGGAACTTACTTTATATGAAGTAGAATTATAGAAGCCAGCTCACTTTAGTCAATAAATATAATTACAGTAAATGATATTATATTTCACTGAAGTCACATTATTGTCAGTGACTTTATTGAGATAGAAACAGCGAGTAGCTCATCTCACAGTAATAATCATTATGTCAACACCAGTTATTATTTGCATTATTAATGCACAAGAAACATTTGTTCTGGTGCGTGTAAAGTCTTGAAATTATACTTTAGGCAAATATCTAACAGGACAACTTTGAAATGTTTAGATCACATGAAGAATCAAACTTTTATCAAGAGTCAACGTGAGGCTTAAAGTTGCATTTCTCATAGAAACCAGATACTTCATTATGCTCCCTGCAGTTCTTCTTATCATACTATATTCAGTCTGTTTATTTCCTAAAGTATAATGAGATATAAAGAAGAAACATGTGTCGTCCCATGTGCCAAAGACTCAAAACTGTTTGAGAATAAAAACTCACTTTTCAGCCGGTTTGACTGATTTTAGAAGAAAACACATATAAAGTACTCAAAGTTTCAGCATCGAGCACACGAGGGTTCATTTGAATGAACACTACGAAGTGAATAAGCTGTTTAACAGACACACACGCACACACACACACACACACACACACACACACACACACACACACACACACACACACACACACACACTGCAGACTCAGCATGTCGGTCCAGAGGAGACTCTGAGTTTACTGTAAACAGAGTCTCCTTATTCCCCCGACACATATGGAAATGGATCATTCCTTCAGAGCTTTGTTCTTCTCCGAGAGCATCCACACAATGTCAGAGGAGGGACTGCCAAACATTTCATATTCATGGGACACAATTACCTCCATATGAATGGAATAATTGCCTTAGAGGCTTAAGATGCCAACTGAAGTATGTGAGCATTTTTCAGGCCTCGGGCTAAAGTGTGTGTGTGTGTGTGTGTGTGTGTGTGTGTGTGTGTGTGTGTGTGTGTGTGTGTGTGTGTGTGGGGGGGGGGGCTCTATCATCTGTCTCACTGCTGCAGTACGTTACACAGGTCCCAATATAACCTACAGTGTGTGTGTGTGTGTGTGCACATACACGCTGTCAGACTTTTATCTGATCATCAGCTGAGACGCTAAACGTTTGTTTGTGTTTTGAAAAGGAAAAACGATGACCAAAGATAACAGGGAAGAATTTAAATCTCCACTAATAATTAACAAACACCTTTTAGATGCTTTGCTGACAGATGAATTATAACTGTCACAATATAAGATTATTGTGGCCAAATTAATTCTGGATAACAATATTATTGATATCTATTGAAAATTAAAACAATTATAATAATGCTGTAAGTTAAATTCATCTTTAAACCTAAAATATGAATGTAAGGAGGTCTGTAAACATTTAAGAAGCGCTGGATTATTTACATGATATTAACATATATATATTATTAACATGATAATAACACATATAATATATATATCGTGACACAAACTCAAATGCAGTTTTTGTTACAGCTGCTGATAATTAAAACCTGTGTGTCCCCCTGCAGCTGTATGTGTGTGTGTGTGTGTGTGTGTGTGTGTGTGTGTGTGTGTGTGTGTGTGTGTGTGTGTGTGTGTGTGGGACCTCCCTGTCACACAGCAGCTCCTCAGAAGCCAGTGGTACTTGAGTGTGTGCCTTCTTCACCCCTGAAGGATCCTTCTGCTGGCTCATCCCACTAATTACCTCTCAGCCTACTGTAAATGGGCCACTCCTGATAATCAGGGAGGCTGATGGAGACACAGGGAGACATGGATGGATCGGGGATGAAAGGAACGAGGGGGGGGGGGGGGGTTTGACAACTTGTTAAGTTTGGATGACATCATCCCTGATGCATGCGGTGGCTTGAGATCAATGAGCAGCTGATTTATTTATTCTCCTTAAGTTCTGCTTGCAGAGTTGAGAAACACTTCTGCAAGTCACAGCCAGTCGTCTCCCACCAGACTGTTTAAACTCCACTAACAAAGTCAAATAGCAGCAGGTTACAGAGTTTAACAGGAGTTAAGACTTCTGAATTATAACACATTTCAGAATCAGAATCAGGTTTATTGTCGAGCATGTTTTCACGCTGCATGACATAAACATAGTGAGAGAAACACGCACAGAAGAAGCATTAATACAGCAGACTGTGTAAATATATCAGAATTAAAATGGAGTAGTTTTTAGAAGTGGTATGTAAATGTAAATTGTCCAATGAATGTGAAAATGTTCAGAGTGCAAAGTATGCAAAGAATATTGAGTGTAGATATTGTTAATGTGAGGATCACAGACAGATGAAGGTGTTACCGTAATGTGTTGGAGATAAGAGTCTCAGTTTGTGTGTGATATTTAAATCATTTACAAACAGGCAGCTGCTGCATCATCGTTTTGTTTGAGTAAATTAATAAACTTTCTTGTTTTAGTATTTTATTAAGACTCAGATAATTGTTTAAAGGATAAACACTCGTATGTTATGTTGAATTAAGTTGTCTCAAAAAAGAGCATTTTCTATAGACATCACCATTATATTGTTATCTTAAATTCACACACACACACATACACACACACACACACACACACACACACACACACACACACACACACACACACACACACACACACACACACACTAATTACTGCAACACTGTCTTTGTGTGGACCATAATCCGAGGATCTATTGTTGGTCATACGTGCTCCTTCATTATTACAGATCCTCGCCCTCCTCCTCGCCCCCCAAGCCCCTCTAAAAGGCCGTCTCTCTTTCACCCCCCCCTCCGCCCCACACACACACACACACACACACACACACACACACACACACACACACACACACACACACACACGAGAAGTGTGCTGCACCACAAAGGGACTAGAAAGAGGCACAATTAGCCCTGTGACAGTAAGCCCAGGAAGCACGGCGCACAATGGGCCAAACTTTTCTACGACACTTTAATGCAAACACTGGAGTGTGCTGCGGCGTGCCTCGCTGCTTACAGCCGGGACACTCTCATCACGGCCCTTTGTGATCCACAAACAAGCAGCCATTCATGTCATTTATTAGTTACCCATTAATTGGGGAGGCACAGTGAGGGAGGTGTTACAGAGGGTGGATGAAAGAAGAAATCATCAGTGGGCTGTGCCTTTAATTGAATCCTGTGCTTGTCATTCAGAGATCTCTCTGTCAATGATTATAACGGGATCAATACAGGAGGGCCACTGCTTTATTTTAGTTTACTGTAAACTGTGCCACATAACTGCTGGTGCTTCTGGGAGAGAAGGATTTGCAAACTCTAAACGACTTCTACAACCTCACACTTAATACAGAATCACACACACACACACACACACACACACACACACACACACACACACACACACACACACACACACACACACACACACACCACACTCCAACAGGTTTCGTCTCTGCAGGACCCACATCAATGATCGGCAGACTTAAATAAACCCTGTGTGGTTGTTCTCTATCGATCAGGTGATCTGGCTATCAGATAAGCTAACAGATCTATGAGGATGCGTGCTGTAATTGAGTTGCTCTGTGGAAGTGTGTGTGTGTGTGTGTTCGTATATGTTTCTTCCTGGAGGATTATCAGCACACTTCAGGCACATTGTGTTGCTTTTTGTCGCGTGTGTGTGTTTCACTCGACCCAGTTGGGAGATGTGCTCCCTGTGCTAATTATGATTGTAAAGCAGGTTGTGATTGCGGTTGTTGGTTTGCGTCCCAGAGGGGGATCAGTATTCAGTGTGTCCACTGAGTGTGTGATTAGAGAGGCGGGGGAGAGCAGGAGGGCAGAGTTTAGTCTGAGATGCCGGACCAATTAAGATATCAGCAGGAGACGCTCCTCATATTAACTTCAGTCATTTAGTTGTTTTTGTCTGCATCTTAAATATCAGTAAATGCAACTTGTGTAAAAAGTCTCACTGTTTTCTACAATGTAGTCATAGGAGTATACATTTCGGGGGTGGGGGGGGGCATGTGCATTTGTCTCCCCCCAATAGAGCTATGATCGGGCCGGACTCAAACCCGAACCACGGCAGCAGATTTGGACCTGAGAATGATTAAAAACTCAAATCAAAAAATTAAGTATTTTCAGTGCGTTAACAGACATTTGTGACCTGATCCAGAACATGAACATCAGCACAGCCCATAAACACACACACACACACACACACACACACACACACACACACACACACACACACACACACACACACAGGGGAATTGGCGAATTGACTTTTATTTTGACGAAAAACAAAGAAAGTTTGACCGTTGAGTAAATTATGTTCGACGCTCACATTTCCTGGAGCCACAAAGCCCCCACACTTCGCATGTGTCGCCCCCCAATGTTGAAACAATATATGCGCCCTTCAGTGAAGTGAGCTGAGAAAGAAAGATGAGAAGTTTTTTACAGAGTTGCACAAACTGAACTACTGATTGGATGATGTAGCATCTAAAAACAATATGGGATATTCCCTTCATCAGGGACACAGGGATTATTTAATTCATATATTAATATAAAGTTTATTGTCGTAAGGGCCTGATTTTGTCCAGGAAATGTATTCAAAGGAAAAACCTTTGAGGGAACTATTGGTTCCATAATATGCTTTTACTGTCCGGTGTTAATATTGTTTTTGTGTGTGTGTGTGGGTGTGTGTGTGTGTGTGTGTGTGTGAGTGTGTGTGTGTGTGTGTGTGTGTGTGTGTGTGTGTGTGTGTGTGTGTGAGAGAGAGTGTGTCCACTTCCATGCTCCTGTGACCACCTATGACACTAATGTTACCTGTCAGCTCCCTCACCACAGCACACACACACACACACCTCATCAAGTGTGTGGGTTTTGAAGGGACAGTGTGACGGTCAGGTTTAAGGCTAATAGGGTTCGGGGGGGACAGGAGCACCTCAGTGAGCGACATCACACACACCAACATATTATTATTGTATTATATTATTATTATATTATAGTGATTGTTGCAGCAGTTGATAATGTAAAGAAGTGAGTAAAATAAAAGTTATGCCATAAAAATGTTTGACACAGATCTGTGGATTTAACGGGGACTTTTAGACCCGATTCCAACTAAACTGTTTAAAGAAGTAAAACCACTTCTTAAAAAGCCTAGTCTTGATCCAGAGGTTTTAGACAACTATAGGCCGATATCTAACCTTCCCTTTCTCGCTAAGATCCTTGAGAAAGCAGTCGCAAAACAGTTATGTGATTTTTTATTTGAGGTTTTTCAATCTGGATTTAGAGTTCATCATAGTACAGAGACGGCACTGGTGAAAGTTACCAATGACCTTCTAATGGCATCAGACTTGTCTCTGTTCTTGTCTTGTTAGACCTCAGTGCTGCTTTCGACACTACAGAGACTGGAACATTGTGTTGGCATAAAAGGAACCGCACTAAGATGTTTCAAGTCCTATTTATCTGAGTGATCTCAATTTGTACTTGTTAACGATAAATCCTCCATGACAGCCAAAGTCAGTCTTGGAGTTCCGCAGGGTTCTGTACTTGGACCTATTATATTCACCTTATATATGCTTCCTTTGGGCAATATTATAAGGAACCACTCTATAAACTTTCATTGTTATGCGGATGATACCCAATTATATCTATCAATTAAACCAGACGAAACCAATCAATTGGTTAAACTTCAAGCATGCCTTAAGGACATAAACAACTTGGATAGTCTAGCAACTTTTTGATGTTAAAGACAGACAAAACTGAAGTTATTATACTTGGCCCTAAACGCCTCCGAAACGCATTTTCTAATGACATAGAAGCTCTGGATGGCATTAACTTTGGCCTCCAGCACCACTGTAAGGAATCTTGGAGTCATCTTTGATCAAGATCTGTCGTTTAACTCCCACATAAAACAAATCTCAAGGACTGCCTTCTTTCATCTACGTAACATTGCACAAATAAGACACATCCTGTCTCAAAATGATGCAGAAAAACTAGTCCATGCATTTGTTACTTCAAGGCTGGATTACTGCAACTCATTGTTATCAGGTTGTCCCAAAAAGTCGCTTAAGACTCTTCAGTTGATCCAAAATGCAGCGGCACGTGTATTGACAAGAACTAGGAAACGGGATCATATTACTCCTGTATTAGCTGCTCTGCACTGGCTCCCGGTAAAATACAGAATAGAACTCAAAATCCTTCTCCTGATTTACAAAGCAATTAATGGTCAGGCTCCAGCATATCTTAAAGATCTCATAGTACCTTATAAACTAGAGCATTGTGCTCCCAGGCTGCAGGGTTACTTGTAGTTCCTAGAAGTCTCTAAGAGTACAATGGGAGCCAGAGCCTTCAGCCATCAAGCTCCTCTCCAGTGGAACCAGCTTCCAGTTTGTGTTTGGGAGGCAGACACCCTCTCCACATTTAAGAGCAGGCTAAAGACTTTCCTTTTTGATAAAGCTTATAGTTAGGGCTGGCTCAGGTTTGCCTTGGATCAGCCCCTAGTTATGCTGCTATAGGCTTAGACTGCTGGGGGACACCTCCCTGCTCTCCTTCTCTTCCTCTCTTCTCCCCTCCCTCTCTTCTTCTCCTCTATCTGTATGCATTTATGTAAATGTAGGTTACTAACTCATCATCCAGGGCATCATCCCCGGAATATCTGTGTCTTTCATGTGGCAGGTTGCCACTGATAAGTTTATGTCAGGATCAGGAATCGTGGCTGCGCCTGCTGTCCTGGTCCTGCTGGACACTGGGAAGCCTTTTTGACATTTTCCTGGATTCATCCAAACTTTCTCTTTTTCAACACAACATCATTTCTGTCAAATGTTGTATTTGTACTATAGTGTTTATCCTTTACACACGACATATATTGCACGTCTGTCCGTCCTGGGAGAGGGATCCCTCCTCAGTTGCTCTCCCTGAGGTTTCTTCCATTTCCCCCCTTTGATTTTGGGGTTTCTTTTAGGAAGTTTTTTCTTGTGCGATGCGAGGGTCTAAGGACAGAGGGTGTTGTATCCTGTACAGTCTGTAAAGCACACTGAGACAAATGTATAATTTGTGATATTGAGCTATACAAATAAATTTGATTTGATTTGACTGATGGCTCTTGTTCACAGAGAAGCATCATCGGTCACAGCTGCTGCCGAGGTGAATCTCTCTCTATCCGATGAGCTCATCCTCACGTGGCAGTGGTGAAATATGGAGGATGATGATGATGGTGATTATTGGTGATTTCCTCAGCTGTGTGTCATTAAGGGGAGGGGCTGTTTATGTGTGGAGGGTCCACTCAAGGCGGGATGAATCGTCTGTCCTCAGCTCACTGTTTGGATCACCTGGCTGATTGTATTTCGGCTGCTGATTAACTGAGGCGAGATTAGTGGGAACTGTATATGGCAGAAGAAGATGGAGTGATAACTCTTCCTGTGTCGCTCCTCGGCCACTGTCTTTATAAATCGGTGCTTTATAAATGGAGCACTGAAGTTCTCTAAGGCGACCCCTGCTCCTCTCCTCTCTCCTCGTCTCCATGCTCCCTCTTCCTTTAATTACTGTGTTCATGCTTGACGGGCACTGATGACTTGATTAAGCCTGCCGTGTGCAGTTCCAGTCTCTACCCTGCTGATGAATGAGCCTAAAGCTTATTAACTTACTCGTTCTGATCAATAAGGCGCTGGGCCTGAACCTTGGAAGGACAGAGAGGAAGCTGCTGCACGCTGGCAGCAGAGAGGATCAACACATGATGAGCGTGTGAAACCAAACCTGCCGCTCTGTGCACAGAGGAGCACAGCTGGATTGATTTTCTGGATTACTTTCAGATGCAGAGGCGTTAGAGTCAGTCTCCCTGAGAGTTTAATTCTTCAGGTTGACTTATTAAATCAGCACAAAGAGCTCGACATGGAGGGAGTTTGGAAGGTCAAAATGAGGACTGCACTAAACATAATTTGCTAAATGTTCACACAAAAACATTTTGGGTGTCAATCTGATCCTGAGCAGCACTTTTATTAATCTTTGGCATCTTCCTCGCAACATATCAGACAATAAATAGAGTTATTTATTAAGAATTCTGCTTCTAATTCCATAAAAAACACATTTATTGTTATTGTATTCCTGTCAAGATCTTTTATATTAAACAGTTACATTGTACATATTTGTTATTTATATTTTTACCGTCATTTTATGTGTTTCTTTTTAATGCACCAAAACACCAAAGCAAATACTTTGTATATGAAAACTTGGCAATAACCGGATTGTGATTATAGGTCCTAATGAAAGTCATGATCACTTAATACTGCTCTTTAGAGAAACAGTGACTCTCACACACATTTAACATTTTAATTATATTGATGCCCTTTATAAAAATAACCTTGTTATGCGTTTGTGTTGAGTTGTCAATTCAAAAAAACGACAAATAAAACTGTTCATTTGGTTTCACACGCTACAAAAAAAACAGATCCACACATATTGAGCAAAACCTAATAAAAAACAGAAATATTCGTTACTCGCACACACATTTATATTCTTGTTCTCACCACATTAAGCAGCAACTTGTTTTGAAACTCAAAGCCATTCAGCAAAACTCAAACTGTGACAGTTTATATCACCACGGAGAAGCTCCTCATACTTTGTCTCCCACGGCTCCTTCACACGCAGGAGGCAGCGGAGGAACAAGGGATCTAAACCTTATTCCCCCGAGGAGGCCTTTTCACCAGCGCCTTTAGAAATGAGAGGCTCATCATTGAAGCTAATTTGACCTCCAAAGGAAGCAGTCAGCGTGCGTGGAGCCTGCAAGATATTGTCTGAAGGAGACATGTTAATTGATAATCCTTTGAATAGGAGATTAAGACGGAGGAAGGTGCCATGTGTCTGTCTGCACCCACAGAAAAAAAACACGCTTCCACGCTTCACATTCCCATATTGATCATTTTTTGCGCTGCAGATTCAATCTTTTATGGTAAGAGGTTCCAGTATTGATGTATTGTGGTCAGTGATACACACACACACACACACACACACACACACACACACACACACACACACACACACACACACACACACACACACAGACACGCACACAAGCTGAAAGGTGTTTGATTCATTTTTCATGTCGAGAAAACAGATGCTTCCTGTTGCAGATGCAGATCATATGATACCCCACACACACACACACACACACACACACACACACACACACACACACACACACACACACACACACACCCTCGTGTCTGAGAACTATTTTGTCAGGGTCCTTAATGAACAGGACTTTGTAATGTAAGCCTTTAACTGTTAGCGGGCCCTGGCTCGGCTAAACAAGGTGCAGGATGGCCCGTATTGACCTTTGTTTCCCCTCTGCTGCCTGTTGTGTGTGGAGCTCGTGTGAGAGTGTGAGCAGGTCTTCTGGGAAGAGCCCTTTAAGATGATGCGCACCATTAATGTGACTGTAGGTCGGCTCCATTTCAGAGACATTGATCTGCTGCTGGGGCTTCCAGAGCGGAGCCTGAGAGGGTGAAGAGAAGGACCGGACCTGGATGTGATGTGATGAGGGTGCTAATCAGGCGGGAGGAACTGTTTAAGCAGGAAAATATTCTAATGTAAATGTCCTGTGATTGTTATACTATTATATATTATATTATCAGATTATTATATTATTATTACTCATGCATTCAAGTAAAAGCAGGATTTTTGAGGTGGTGCAAGAACAATAACACAAACTATAGCAAGCCAGCTAATATTACTTACTAGTCTGTAGAGGCTTCTGACCCGGCTCTGTTGTCCGCTCCCCTGGTTCTGGTTCTGGTCCAACACCGCCGCTGCTCCACAACAAGGTCCAAAGGTCTGCTAGTCGTGTGAACACCAACACTCCCCTGGTGCTCCGAGCTTCCAGTCCGGGCAGCACGGCTAACTTAGCTAACAGCTAACAGCTAAGTTAGCTGACAACAGCTACAGTTAGCAGACGTTAGCGGTTAGCGTTACTTCAGGAATCTCAATCACAGAGTCAAGGCAGAGCAGATGGAGGACACAGAGGGGAAAAAAACATTTTCTACATAAAATATGAACCAGGTTCAGCAAAATCAACGTCATGTCGTCAAGCACGACGAAGTCACATGGTACAGGACAGACGGACTGACAGACAGCAGTCTCACTGTGATTTTGAGCTGTTATTTTGGGGTAAAACATGTACATGATGTTGCTTTAAGTACAGTACTTGAGTAAATGTACTTAGTTACCCCCCTGGTGCTAATGCAGGATGGGCGCTAAAGGTTTCACTATGTTTAGCTGAAACAAGGTTCCCTGAGCGTCTTCCAGCTAAATCAGGTGTCTCTCTGCTGGAGGACAGGAGAGTCTGCAGCGTCTGATTTACAGCTTTTAATTGTGCAAACAGACAAATGTTACTGTGTCAAAGAGGACAAAGACAAACAAGTAAACACACACATGTTTATTATTAAGTGAAATATCTGAATATAATATCTTTTGCTTTTTGGATTTCCCTCAGTGCTGTGCTTCATATCGTATTCTGACAAGTGGACTAAACTAATAAATCAATGTGTGAAAACACTTGATTTCATCTTAAAAAAGTGATCGATTGTCTTTTTAATAGTTTGTTGAACAGACAATAAAGAAAACATTGCTGCACATGAAGAAGTGATGCAATAGAAGGTTGTTGTTTGAATCACGTGTGCTTTGAAAACTTTAAGTTACACATATTTGCGTCTGGATAAATGCTCTGATATGTTGTTGGCTTTATATAGAAAGCCTACACGTGGTTAAAGAGAAGAAGGCTGACATGTAGAAGAATCTATTTTACAAAATCCATTAAAAAAAGAGCCAGGGATACGTTTATACCCAGAGAGTGGACACTTAGCACCACTAACTCCTGAAGTGAAGAAAATAGTTGCAGCTCTGCAGTTTTCCTCTGATGAATGTACATTATCAGAAATATGGACCGACTCTTACCGTATGTGGAGTGTGAGCATCCTCTGTGACTTCTCTTCCCTCAGTCAATAACTACATCGTCAATAAAGTAGTCTGGGATGTGGAGTTGGTATTAAGAGACTCTGCAGGTGAACTACAGTAACACATGTAATAACAGATATCATGAAACTTCCCCACTTCATTACTCACATTACTCACATTAACACAATAACTTTTATTAAGTTTTCCGAATGTAAATATGTAAATGAGGTATTATGTAATGTAACTGTTGGTGAGTTTAGGACAGGGGTCTGCAACCTGCGGCTCAGGGGCCACATGCGGCTCTTTAACCCCTCTGTAGTGGCACCCTGTAGCTTTGACAAAAGAAAAACATGGAACATGTATTTTTTGTTGCACAGTGGACAATCTGTGAAAGGGAACGCCTCTTATCTTGGAGTTCGAGTTGATATTGTGACACTGAAATAAAATATGCGTCACATTCTACTGCGTCTACGGGTGCGGTGCCTTTCCCTGCAGTTGGCTTATCTTGAGTTGCAGACCCCCCGCCTAACTTGGTATGCTAACCATGGATAAAACCAAAAAAAGATACGTTTCGGAGGAAAACTGTTTAATTCTGCGCGGACAGATACATTTGCTTTCCCTGTTAACAATGCTGGCTCACCAGTGCGCTTCATATGTGGCGAGAAATGAGCAAACAACAGACGATGTAATGTTGAAAGACATTTTGTGGGACATTTGTGAGGCTGTTGTCTGTTTAAAAGCCAAAGAAATGATCACCACCTCCATGTGGATGAACACACACTGAAATATAATTAAATACAAACTGGCCTCTTTTTTTACGTTTACTCTTTTTAAGATATTAGGATGCAGCTATATGTTTTTTTTATTTCAAAGCGGGTTACTTTTTTAATTCATTTTTATATTGTATTTTTTATTGTTTTGTGTATTTTTATATTATATTCATTTTATTTTATTTTTTCCTTCTCTTCAAAAGAGTTTGGTGTTTTCCTTTTTTAAAACAGGTAAACGTAGCAACAGTTTATTTTATTATCATTCTGTAATTTCATAAATGCAGCAAATATAGTATAACTATATATTAAATCTATAAACTGTGTTATCAAAGACTTATTTGGTGGAAGAGGGGCCAATTGGCTCTTTAGATAGTAAAGGTTGCCGACCCCTGGTTCAGGAGAAATCTACACGAACACACAAAGTTAGAAACATAAACTCTGGATGTGATGTGTTTCCTCTCGTCTGACAGAAGACGAGTTATAGAAGCAAAGTAAACCTGCGCATGATAAAACATGTACTTTTTCAAGTATTGAATATTCAGTTAAAATAACACAAAGTATTTATGGAGTTGCATTATTGCATTATTGAAATAACAAATGTCGTGGTGTAAGTGATAATGCTTGGACAATGATTGCCACCACTAATTAATTGTCCCGGTGTTACCAGATGAATCAATGACCATCAGAAGATTGTCTGTGGCCGAGATGAATCTCGTGTGTTGGGAGATTGTTAAAAAAGCATAAACAGATCAATGGAGCTCCACTTTATAGGCTTGGATATGGCTTATGTGTCCGTTGTGCTTGATGTTGGGAGTGTGTGTGTGGGGCAGACGGGCCGCTTGGTAACCAGAGCCGTAACACAAGCCCATTTAGCATATGGCATTTTTTACCACAGAGAGGTAAACACAGTGGGGAGGCTGGAGGATAGTAAAACACACGGCTCGGGCCAGATCTCCCTGTGGACACACACAGGGTGGACACACACAGAGGACACACTGTCCAGTCCCAATGACAAGCTGAGGTCACTCTTTCTTAATACAGGAAGCGCTTCTCACTCTCTATCTTAAAGGGGCAGCTCCCCCCAACATCTAAACATGTCTCCTCCTCCCTGTAGAGCTATGTGTCATTAGAGAGTTTAGATGTGAGGCCTGGTGCTCAAACAAATACACTTTCCAGAGATCACGACCCGGTTACTCAGTAGATGCACGCTTCCTTCTGCGCGTTGATGCGGCAGAAAGAAAATAGTTCCTACAGGAAAACTGCTCTCAGTAAGGATTATCGTAGGAACCAGGAGAAGAAACATTTCTCATCAGGAACTCACACAAAATCTCTACATTGATTAATAGCAATACAAATATATTACTTTTATTTCCTCTGCTCTTTGGGTACCGGAGCATTTCAATGAGTCACAACACTAAAGGATGTTGATATCAACTGTCACACCCTGAACCCTAATGGGGCTTTTTAAAGTGACAATCTTAACAGATCAATGCATCTCTGAGGAGTCGCATTACAAAGACTGCTGAATGACCACACGTGAAGGAAAGGAGAGAAGAAGAAGAAGAAGAAGAAGAAGAAGAAGAAGAAGAAGAAGAAGAAGAAGAAGAAGAAGAAGAAGAAGGGAACAACATGTCAGCGGAGACACCAGCACCTACCTGGATGTCCAGTTGTGCTGCAGCTTCTGTCTTTTTCAACAGACTGCTGAAAGGGCGTAAAAGAGGAGCGGCGGTGGCGGGGTGTTAAGAAGTTAGATGCCGGGAAGCAGCACTAAGGTGGCGCTAGGCTAGAGGGCCATAAAGGCCTGTTAGGGTACATTAGGTGGAGGAGAGGGTCAGAAGGCTTCATGAATGTTTCAGCAGGACGGGGGGGAATTTGTCTTCCAGCTCTACTGTCAAAAAGCCATCATGACCCAGTGTTGGTGGGGGGGGGGGTAACACTCACACGCAGCATCACAAACCAACAGAAGAACATTCTCGTAGCACTCAGTGCTCGCCTCATCCGTCACAGTTCTCCATCGCTGTCAACACACTCGCTGTCTGTTGAGTCACGGCCTCCCGTCTCCTGGATGAGCAGGTTTAAGACCTTTCAGCGGCATCGCAGAGCATGCATACATGAGTGTGTTATCGTGTTTCAATATCTATGTTAGGGGGTGGTTACATTTTCATTTTAGACACTAGGTAAAGTGTAAATTCTGTATTTTTCTGTGTCTAAGTGACTATTGGTGACAACAATTTTAGAAATGATTGCAGTATTGAGGGAGAGCGCTGCAGCTGGCGGGGCCCGATGCCCTGCTGCCTCACACACTGACTTCTTCAGCTTCCCAAGCAAACTGCAGGCTGAAGGAGCAGCAGCAGCGGGACACTGAGCTGAGAGGACGAGGAAGGAACTAATGATAAAGCAGTTTTCCTCCCTTGTCTCTGCGCTGTTAACTTTCTTAAATGTGACTGAAAGCTGTTGATGGATATGTGTGTGTGTGTGTGTGTGTGTGTGTGTGTGTGTGTGTGTGTGTGTATATGAACATACATGTGGACCTGCATGTGTAGATGTGTGTATTGCACACACATATATTGGAGTTTGTGTGCATGTGAAGACTTGGTTGATGAGGTTTTGGTGTACTGTGTGGTTCACTCTGAGGATGGTCCACAGGGAAATCAATCATCAGCTGTCCAGTGTGGCTGGTGGCTGTGCATGCTTCAGGAAGAAGAGATGAAGAAACCAGGGAGGAAAAGACAAGAGTACTTGTTGACTAATCCACAGGGTGGAAATCTTCGTGTCGCATCACAGTCACAGACATACAACAGCATAAGATCCTCTCAAAGAGAGAAAGCAAACAGATCTGTAGTGGATGTCTGCCATACGTGTTGGTCTAACTGCACAGCTTAGTCAGGATTAATTGGACTAACAGCAAACATCTTTAGAGGCAGGGAGGTGACCTCGTCTGTGCATGTGGCAGGAGTACAGTGTCCATATGTCGAAAATCCTTCCCTCAGGGAAAACACATGCTGTCCTGCTTTTACTGCTAGAAAGTACACAAAGTCAGCTTCTTAAACATTTAACCCCCCCCCCCCCCGCCCTCTCTGATCTCTGCAAGTCTCAATAGAGTGCAGCAGGAGTGAGTCCTAAAACAGTATTTCTCTCCTGCTTCACTCGTCTGGAAGTCGATGACTTTTTTGATGGATTTTTGGTTAGAAATCCGGTCTGTGGTTAACACAAGCTTAAGAGATTTTCACGTTTTGTTCTTCGATATAAAATACGTCAATAAATACCCCAAGGATGAATTGTGAAGCTTTTTCCTTGTCTTAAAAAAGGTGGTTGCTAACGTGCTGCAACTCCTTTATAGCCTGGCGTTAACTTTTTACCTAAACAATCATAAAAGTGCTGTTTGTGAAGATTTGGAAAACTCCTGTTAGCTTTCAGTGGAGGGAACCGGGGAGATGCTACCTTCAGGGTCGTCCCTGCAGCACTCTGCAGAAAACATGATTAAAAGTCTACATTTATAGGGATATGCGCTTAACTTTCTCCTCAGTGAATGTATGCGAGCATGCAGCAGTGTGTTGTAGCAGCATGTGGCGTAACCGTCCTAAAGTATCAGTTTAAGGCTTTTCAACACCTCGACCCCACCGAGAGAAACATTCGCCTGAGAATAGAGCCGGCACAACAGGGGCAGACAAAACCGTGAGGCAACTGTCACACGGGAATCACATGGTCACGCTCCATCAGAACATGGACAGGACATGCACGTGTTGCTTTGTTGGGAGGCTGCATCAGGACGCATTTTCTGACAATTTATTCAACAGTGTAAGCATACAAACACACAGAGGGAGAAATAAACGTGTCGTCAGTACTGTAACAGTAGCTGCTGACCTCGCCACCAAACTGCGAGCTTCATCACTCACAGGAATAACAGTCGGCTACATACAATAGCCCTGCGCATAAAGACACACACACAGCACACCCAGAACTATTGTAAAGCACAACGCATGGGGAGAAGAACCTTATAACACTTTCTAACATCCCGAATGACAATAACACATGTCAACCTACAAGCAGGTTCACTCTCTCAGCGGCGTTGCATATGAATCAGCCCCAAAGAAGAGCCTGGCAGGCTGTCAGGGGACAGAGTTCAAACAGGAGCAGGGAGGTAGTGTAGACAGAGAGAGAGAGAGAGAGAGAGAGAGAGAGAGAGAGAGACAGAGAGAGAGACAGAGAGAGAGAGACATATATATATATATATATATATATATAGAGAGAGAGAGAGAGAGAGAGAGAGACAGAGCGAGAGAGACATATATATATATATATATATATATATATATATATTATATATATATATAGAGAGAGAGAGAGAGAGAGAGAGAGAGAGAGAGAGAGAGACAGACAGACAGACAGATATATATATATATATATAGAGACAGATAAAGATTAAAATGGACATTTTCTAGAGCAAACCATTAATTAATTATTCTAGAAAAATGATCTGCAGATTAATTAAGGATGAAAACAATAGTCAGTTGCAGCCCTACAGTACATGCTGTTACTCTTACACTACAGATTCACCTGCGATGTTATGTTGTGTGATGCTGTATCGATGTTCGTTTCCATTTTGAATTCATAGTTTACATGATGGCACACAGTGTCTCAGAGTAGTGCTGTGATTTACAGATGTAATGCATTTAATTAGATTTAAAAAATCACAATATATATTGTCTGTTTCCAGTATCACAGAATAGAAATCATGATACGTATCGTATCGGCAGGTTCTTACCAATGCACAGCCTACTAGCTTACTTTGGGGTTTGCTGGGGGTTATGTGGGGTGTGAGTGTGAGTGTGTGAGTGTGTGTGTGTGTGTGTGTGTGTGTGTGTGTGTGTTGTGCGTGCGTGTGTGTGTCGGGGGGCGAGGGCCAAAATATGTTGCCCCATGGGACTACAGTGGAACCTCACACCAGCCCCCACAGAGGTGGATAAGGCCATCTGCCCTCCTCACTCATCAATCCCACCTAGAACACACACACACACACACACACACACACACACACACACACACACACACACACACACACACACACACACACACACAGTGCAGGGCAGCACTATGAAGAGGCTTTGCAGACAGTGTTTGATGTGGCAGCAGCTCGCAGGCTGCTGAGCCTCTCTGTGTCTCCTGCTGCACTGTCCACTGTCCCCGTGGAAATCTCCGGCGTATAACAACAGCTCCAACCTGAGACATGAGCGGCAGGACACAAGCTGATCAGCCTCATCTCTGCACCGAGGGAACAGGGGAGGGGGGGCTCATCCATTCAAACTTAAATGACTCAAATGTTTCTTTAAAGGCACAAGTCACATAGAAAACTCACCGTTGATGTTAAAACTAGAATTAAAACAAACAAACGGAGAACAAATGCATTTATTGTCTCCTGAAACTTTATAGAAATATAAAACCAAAGGTAAGTTTATATGTAAAGCACCTTTCAAACTAAAGCAATATAAAGCATTTCAATTAAGGTGAAAACATTAATTAGAACAACATTTAAAAACGTGACTAAAATGTTAAATATATACATAAAACCAGAAGGGCACTCGGGGAGCGCAGACCTCCTGCAAGTTTCCATAAGTGAAATGAACATGTGTTCCGCGGGGATCAGATCCAAATGCAGTAAAGGTTCTTCCTCGGCTCATGACTCCTCTTCCAGGTTTCAAGTGCTTTGTGCCGCGTCATCCTGCTGTGAGCTACAGTCGCATTAAACTACATTATTTTATACAGGATTAAGGACTTTGTGTTACTGAACACTGATAGTAGTTGGATGTTATTTTCTGTAGAATTAATTGTAGACTGTAGACTCCCTTGTAAAAGAGAGATTGCATCTCAATGGGAATATTCCTGGTGAAATAAATAAATAAATAAAGAGACACAGGAAAATAAATTGCAAGAAAAAACCCTGAAGGCCCAAAAAACGTGAAAGTGAATCACAAAGTGAATATCTGCTGCTGATATATAAAGGGACACGGGGGGGGGGGGGGGGGGTTCTGGAGTCACATCAACTGTAAGATCCAACAGTGAAAAAGTAAAACGTTTTAGAATTCGTCTTCATCTTCATCTTCGCTGAGTTTGTGTGGTTTGAGGCAGACTGACCGAGAGCTGCTGTGGTGAGTTTATGAGTCCATCAGCTGAGACACACACACACACACACACACACACACATACACACACACACACACACACACAACACTGACAGCTATTAGGCAATCAATAGAAGCTAATACATCAGAGCATTTGACCACTCAGCTCTACCAGTTTAGCGGCCGGAGAGGAAGACAAAGCAGACGTCCATCATTCTGTGTGTTGAAATGCATTTCACAAGCGTTTCCCTGCAGCAGCAATCTCTTCTTTATATCAATATGACATTATACATTGTTTTGGAAGGAGTTATGGCCGTTTGCTTCGACCTCAGAGGGAATTAACCTCAGCAAAGCCATAAAGCTCCTATCATTAATATCACATTAATACAGAGATTAATGTGACGGATGGCCCTCTGGAGGCCCTGTTAACTTAATGCCAGGAGGTTAAGTGTGAAATCAATCGCTATAAACGACCTGGATAAAAGTTCCTCCATGCCGGAGCAGTGGAGTCTTAAATCAGCCAATCAGAGAGGTGCTAGTAAAACCAGTCTTTTAGCACGACTCACTAACAATCTCAGTATTTCAGCTCTGGCAGCTCATTCTCCTTCTCTCTCCTTCTGTCTTTCTTTTTGTCTCGCTCCTTCTCCTCCACCCCTCCGCTCCTGCAGGGCCACCAAGGGGAGTGTCCTCTCTTTTCACAGCAGGCCCCTCGAGGAGGTTCGGGGGTTGTATACGTGGGAGGCGCAGGGTGATCTACACTTGTTCAAGCATCCATATTTCGGCTATTTGAAGGGAGAGGGAGGCTGTTAAACATTCAGTGAGGAGGCGACCTCTGACCCTGAAGGCTGCTGTCCATCCGGTACAGAGACTCAACAGAGAGGATGAGCAGAAAGAATCTGATCTGATACTTTAATAACTCTGATGGCAAAACATCACGCAGGCTTTATTTCTCTTCTCCCGATGCTTGAATGTGTCTGTCTGTGTGAAGTACGGAGACCCGGAGGTCAAAGGTGACATAACAGAGCAGAGAGAGACACACACAGATATATCTACTCAGCCGTACATTACATGATGAACACATTAATGTATCAATCATTTTAACCCTGTTATATAATATGTGTATGATGAGAACATTTACTTTTGGTCCTTTAAGTATATTTTGATGCTTTTGTACTTTTACTGAGGAAAGATTTAGCATGCAGGACTTTTACATGTCACAGAGTGCTTCTACACGGTGGTATAACTACTTTTAATAAAGTAAAAGAATACTTCCTTCTGCGCTCTCTGTCTCTCTACGTCTCTCTCTCTCCCTGTCTCTCTCTGGACACATGTGGGGCAGTTGGTGACAGTGTGCAGGCAGATGTCAGTCACAGTGAGCTCCTTTGTGTGTGTGGGGCAATAGACCACCTTACTGCTGCACTCTATTGTCATTCATTTGGTCCGGTGGGGTTTGTTCATTTTTACATTCTCCAATCCATCATGTGGCTCCATATAAACACACCAGACAGACAGACGGACCGACAAACAAACAAACAAACACACACACACACACACACACACACACACACACACACACACACACACACACACACACACACACACACACACATGCAGATATGTGTGTAACTGTCTGCAAAATGTTAAGCAACACACCACCCACGGAGCATTACCTGAATTATTTAACAAGACTGATGGACACTAATAACACAAAGTGTAAAACATAAAACTGATGATATAACATGTAGTTTCCTTAAACTGCAGAGCGAATGAAGTCTTTTATTTAGTCTTAAATCTTATTATTTGTTACATCTTTCACTCAAAAATATAACTGCATGTACAAATATTTTGTAAATATTATAGACACTAAAAAGTCATGTAGTCATGTGCTTTATTAATTAGTTTTTAACCAATGTATTTCTTCTCAGCTGTTCATAAAGCAAAACAACAATCTTGTTTCCATGTGCTGATTTTTATTTGTTAATCATGAAAAAGCAGACGCTCATAGATAAACAAACGAGGACACTTTGATTGCTTTTGCAGCCTTACATTACAGTAAAAAATATTATCATACATTATAAATTAAGAGAACATTTATTTTATACACAAATAGGCTCAAATCTACGATGATAAAAAAGCTTTGCTTTTCAAGCGTTTGTCGATACAAGAAAACCCAATGTAATAATAATAATAACAATAATAATAATAATAATAATAATAATAATAATAGCAATAGTTGTTATTATTACATGTAGTTCACAAAACAATTAATAAAAGCTTTAGGCCACAAACCAACAGACAACATATTTTAACATATTATAAATAGATTTAGACACATTTTTGCCAACAAATTAAATTATGATGAGCCTATTTAAATAGGCCTATTATTATAGAACAACATTTATTTTCTTAAGCAGCATTTACATAAAGAAAACCCAGGAGATCCTACCTTAGTGTAGGCCTTATTTATGTATCTATCTCTCATGGTAGTGCCACAATGTTCCTGTAGAGATTCAGTCTCTTTGTATCACACACACACACACACACACACACACACACACACACACACACACACACACACACACACACACACACACACACACACACACACACACAGTACAGTGTATCTCGTTAGTTCCAGGGACGATATTCCGGATTTAAAACTGTTGCCCCGGAACAAGGGAAGGTTTGTCCTGCGTTCTTCTGAGTGTTTGGATTGTCCTTCTCCTGTAACGCAGTCGCCGGAGAAGACAGAAGAGCTTTGCTGTCCAAGATTTTCCTTTCTGCAGAGCAAGAAAATAACTCAGGAAAATAACCAGCTTTCATTTCTGCAGTCTAAAATATTTATTCATATATTGATGCTAAAGACTAAAAATGCTTGTGAATTACATCAACACCATAGTCTGTAACTAACTGTATTAAAATAGCATTAATTTATACAATTACAGTATGCTGCTATTAAATAACATTAAGAGTCCAACATTTATGGCAATAAATTAACCTTATTATGGGATAATATTAGTCTAAATTGTATTTTACTTCTATTCATATTTAAATTTGTTGCATTATTTTTCTTAGAATTATATCCACAAAATAAAAAGCTAAAAAGAAACATAATAACAACAACAACAACAATAATAATAATAATAATAATAACAATACAACAATAATTATAATACAACAACAACAACAATAATAATAATAATAATAATAATAATAATAATAATAATAATAATAATAATAATAATAATAATAATAATAATAATAATAATAATGATCAATTCAAGGCCTATAACTCTTTAAATGTTAAATAATTTCTTACCTTGATGACTTTTCATGTGATTTTTGAACTCCTGGTCGTCCTGTAAAGTCGCCCCGCACAGGTCGCAGGGGGGGGGCTTGTCCTTGGCGTGAGTCCGCCGGACGTGGCTGTCGTGCGCGGCGTGAGAGGCGAAGGCCTTCCCGCAGTGCTTGCACTTGAAGGGCCGCTCTCCGGAGTGCTTGGCGGATGTGTGTGCGCAGAATACTGGAGGCAGTGAAGGCCTGGTGGTAGGGGGGGGGGGGGGGACATTTATTGACTGTATGTAACAATGAATATTAAAAAGAAAACGAGTCCAACATTTATTTATGTTTCCTTATCCACTTATTGTATGCAAGCCTCTGATGCAATGACTTCACTGTAACTCTCTGGTGTAATGAGGACATTAGTCCAACAGAAGCTTCTCCGCGTGCACAAAAAAGGAGGATATCGAGAAGAAAAGATTAAATAACTTCTGCTCATCGCAAGGCCGTAAATTCAGAGAACAGTCTCTGCAGACAAAGGGGTGGGTGTACATCTGGCGATAATTAGCATGTAAGTGTGTCTGCGGCGCGTGCGAGCCCGGAGAAACAATAATGAGGGGCTCGAGCCAAATGCTCCATGACACGAGGAGGAAGAGAGGAGGAGCGCGAGGAGGAGCGCGAGGAGGCCTTCAGGGCGTGAGGGGAGACAGCTCATTCAAGACTTTAAGACTTTTATAGACTCTTCTTTCACTATGTCACGTTTAAAACTGAATGATAAATCTGACTTAATATTTAAGTGAGTGTTGGGACAAGCTGGATGATTATTTATGTGTAAATGGAATACATATTAAGGTCATTTCTTTTTAAATATTTGATAACACTATAAGGTAAATAATGAAATGTATATGATAAATATTAAGGTAATTATTTAAGTTATAGAAAAGGGGTAGGACCGTATACATGTATAATTCTTCCTTTTCAGACATGTACTGTTAATTTATATTTATTTATTTTTGCTTGTTGATTATTTGCTGTATAAGGTTTATTGTTCATTTTAATATCTGCTCTTGCTTGTTATGATAAGTCTTGAGAAAAATCCTTTTGAACGAAACATCAGCTATTTTTAAATAAATCAATGCAGAGGAGAAAAGTCAGGAAAGTGTGTTCTTTGAAATTATTCTTGTTTTGTTTTCTAATTACATGTTCAAAATAAAATATAGAAATCTCTTTATCTACATTTCAGGCAGACTTTTGGTCTCCACATAGCTCACAGGTTAACTTCTGATGAGTGTGACATGATCTTATATAATAACGATAAAAGTCTTCTCACCTTGTTGCAGTACACGCACTTGTACGGCCGCTCTCCAGAGTGTACGCGCATGTGTTTGTTGAGACTGGAGGACTGAGAGAAACTCTTCCCGCACACTGAGCACTGCGGGACACACATACAGGTCAGAACAGGACATTTTATTAACAGATATGAGTCAGATTTCAATTCGTCTATTTCCACAATGATGGTGTTCTTTAGAAATGTAAAGATAAGAATATTAAGTATAATAATTGCAGGTTTGTGTTGATTATTTTTAAAATAACCCATCTTTATACCTGATGAACGTGTGGGCTGCAGGGAGCTGTTCCTTCAGCACCACAGAAACTTATGCATGCACTTGTAATGATGTAATGATGTAATGACGTAATGCTGTGCACCGTGCGGATGGTATGGACACCCTGCACTAAATGCAACACACGTGCACGCGCACACGCACCTTGTGAGGCCTGTGTTTTTCGTGAACGTGTAAGATGTGGATCCTCAGTCTGTCTCTCTTCTCGAACGATCTGTTGCAGAGGTGACACGGGAACTTCCGGTCTCCCTGGTCCACGCAGCGCGTGTACTTCAGGTGCTTGTCTCTGTAGTACTTGTAGGCGAACACCTTCCCGCACCTGTCACACTTGAACCCGTCCCCAGTATCTGCAGAGAGTAAGCACAAGTTTAGTACAGTGTTGACATGAACCCAGAGGCGTTTGTTACAGACGCAGGTGCACGCGGACCTTCAGATATAGGACCCCCGCTGCTGCTGTCCTCGCGGGAGTCTTTCAGGGTGAGGGGGATGCCGAGGAACTGCAAGTAGCAGTCTCCATACCACACCAGCAGCTCCTGGCCGGGCCGGAGCTCTTTGCAGGCCTCGTAGAAGATCTGACCCTGGACCTGCACAGCAGTCAGGTTCTGCTCCTCTGGGAAACGAGCACACTTCACTAAAGACATCCAGTTCCCGGAGCCTCCTCTGCCGTCAATGAAGTGGCTCAGGCGGCCGTATTCAAACACCTGCAGGGGGGGGGGGGGGGGGGGTGTTACAACCACCAGACTGTTCTTAATACACTTGATAGACTTAAAGCAGGACTTGTTCCCTTTACCTCCCACATCAGAGTGTTGTCATCGTATGTCTTGATCTCGCTGGTGTTCACCAGTTTCCCTCGGAAAGGTCCGAATCGCGTCCCCTTCGGGATGCTGCTCTTCTCTGTGAAAACCCCGCAGTGCGAGACGTTTCCCCACGCGGCCTGCACGATGCTTAACCCTGCAACACAGAAACAGTGTCCGCCGTGACGTCATGGATCCAGATGATTAAAGGTGATGTTTCATTGTGTGTTATGAAGAAAGTTACAGGTCTTACCTTCTGGAAGTTCAAGTGTGTCTTTGTCCAGCGGGAGAATGTGAGAGTCAGAAACTGAAAAACAGAAAAGGTAAATAAATGTGTTCGTTAATCCAGTTTCTGAGGAACTTGATCAGGTGATGACTGAATATCATTATTGTTAGTGACAAGAAACATTTAACTGTGTTGAATCCATATGTGTGTTTGGACATTTTTAAATGTGCATTTAAATAAATGATATAAGCCTGATTACAGAGCATTCAAAACTAAATCAATTAAATAAAAATAATAACAAATAATAATCAACGAAACAGAAGAGGAAAAAAACAACAACTGAAATATTGTTTTTGGACATTTCTGCAGATCTTTGCTCGCTATGTAGGCCGCTTTATTTTTAAATTTAAAACTAAATGAATATATAACTTCAGCAGAAGTCTCACCGGACTTCTCGGGCAGGGCCAGTCCGGACAGCGCGTGCCCCACGCTGCGCTCCGGGCTGCCGGAGTACCCGTACAGCACGGTGAACAGGTCATCCTCGCTAAAGTTAAAAGATGCGCGAGTGTTTTCTGGAGTCAGCTCCGCGCTCCGCCGGCGGAACAGGCTCTGTTTGGGCGGGGAGGTGGCCGAGGAAGACCTCTCACTGGCCGGGCTGCTGAAGTCCGAGGACAGCGGGCCGGCCGCGTGCTCCGTCACCACGGCAGCCAACTCCTCCTGTTTGGAGTACAGCAGCTGTCCGGGCAGCACCTGGCTCAGGTACGGGATGCCGGAGGAGCTCAACATGTGCTCGTGCAGGACCGAGGTGTGCTGGTGGAACGGGGGGGCCCCCGCGTGCAGGCCAAGCGGCACCGACGCATGAGTGTCAGACACCAGGCGACCGAGAGACTTGAGCGGGTGGAGGAGGCTGTGAGTCCGCGGGAAGAAGTCCATGTAGTGGTGGTGGTGGTGGTGGGGAGGGAGAGGGGCAGGGTAGAAGCCTCGAGCCGGGTTGCCCTTCAGCATGCCGGCCTGGAAGCAGCTCCTGTCCTTCAGCACTGTGGGGACGCTGGACAGGGACACCGACATGAGGACCGCACGGAGGTGAAGGTTCAGATGACGGAGGTGAGTCCTTCAGGGGGGGAGAGAGGGAGGGGGGAGGGTGAGTTATAAAAGTTTAATGCAAGAAATCTAAAAAAAGAAACATGACATCAGAGGTTGACCACACCTGGATTGATTTTTAACATCTGAGTAATAAACCTTTACTAACTTTAATAATCTAAGACAAAGCTAAAATAATGAGTTTAGTAAATTTAATTATTATATTGAACAATTTAAACCTTACTGACAGGAAAAAAAAATCTAAAAAAGGTATTCTTTGTTTTTTAAATGTATTTTGTTTGTTCACAATAATACATCATTGAAAGGAAGATATGAAAATAGGCTGTACATTATTGAGTGACACGATATTTCCTCCTCAATTAAAATAAGAATATAAATACATTTGAAATAAATCAACTTTTAAAAAATGCCCTTAATTTCCGTTTTAAAATCCCACATGGACTCCTGCAGATGGAAATATCGGACACAGCTATAATGCAAAATAAGTCAAACAGCGCTCTGTGAAATTGGACGACTTTGCAATATTTCCAGCTGAGAGGACCAGAGCTGCTGCTGGAGAAGCGTTTATCAATCAGCCAGTAAACAGACAGAGCGGGGTCACGACACTAATAAAGAAGCGTCGGCCGGAGCAGAGGTCAACATTAATGAAGCTTTTTATACACTTCACAATTACTGTCATGGCACAAAAAAAGAGCTCAGCAGGAAATGTTGGAGCAAAATGTGAGGAAGGAAATAAAACAGGAATTTTTAATTTAACATGAGAAATGAAAATAAATAAAGATTGCAGATTTCGTTTGTGCATAATTTAAATTTTAAAACATTTTTTAAAGATTATACAAATAGTCCCATATGAGTCACAATGAACTCTGCAGACGATGTGCAACAAGGAGCTGCTGTAGGGAGTTCTTCACACATTAAAAAAAGAAGCTTACCTTGGTGAAGAAATGAGAAGTTTCACAGTGAAGTTGTGTCCGTCATGTCCACGAGCTGCACTTCTAACAACCTCGTGTTTAATATAAGTCCAGATTGAGTCAGAGCAGCAGGTTAAGAGCTGCATGAGCTTCCTCCGAGAGTGTGGAGGTCTGTGGTCATCTGAGGGCAGCTCACTGTACACAGGCAGGTCTGCTGCAGATGCTGCTCTCCATTGGTCAACTCGGCCTCATGCATCTCAATGCCGCCCCCCCCCCCCACCCACACCCCCCACCCCACACACACACACACACTGTCTGCTACAATGAGGCTGATTGAGAGGTTCCCAAACATTTCCATATGAGGACCCCCACCCAACACACACGCGATGGTATCTGAGGCCCCCGCGGAGGATAGATGTGCGCTGTTATCACTTGGATGTGGGGAGTTAGGAGGAGAAAAGAATTCTCCAAACTTCATTAAGAAAATGATCAAAACTTTAGATCGACTTTTATGGTAATTCTATGTCGTCATTGTGTTTGTGCTACTTTGAATGTATTTTCATTTTATTTCATTTTGTGTGTTTTTAAAAGTTAGTTTTTGTCAAAATCAGTTACTTTGTTTCTTTATTTCTTAAAATGCAAATTAAAAAAAGAGTTTAGGCAAAACACTGTATACACTGGTATATATGCTTGTCCATATAAAACTAATAAATAAACAATATAATGCATTTATGTTGCTCATTTTAAGTCCATAAAACTCGTTCAAATCTGTCTGAAGTGATCTTGGAGTAAAGTATCCGCATCCTCATTTCCAATTCATTATTGTTCAATCAATCAATTAGTTTTTATTTATTTGCAGAATGGTCCAAATACACTTTACAATTAAAATACAATAAGAATACATAGAACAGAGCAGCAAGCAAATACAATAATAAACACACGTTAACCTAAAATAAAATATTTGACTGTTAAATTGTATTTACTTTAATATTTATTGTACTTTGCTTGTTTCTAGCCGTTTTAGTCTATAAAGCTAAACATATTTGTGCACTCTTATATTCTGAAAATACAATGCATGAGGGCCTTAAATCATTTTTTAAATTTCAGTCACATGAAATAAGAGTCACTCGATTAAATACTGCAATAACAGAATTCTTTATTTACAAGGCAAATAGCATCAGCGAAGCCATATTAGTTCACAACTTGCATAACTGTGGTTTTAACTTCTCTTGTATATCTAATTTTGCATAAAACGCTCACACACGCACGCACACACACACGCACACACACACACACACACACACACACGCACACACACACACACACTAGGGGTACAAAGGTGGATGCAGGTATACAGTGTGATTCCTGTGAACAATGCAGAAAAAAGAAATATCTGGGGAAAACACAACAGTAAGCTTTCTTCAGAAAGTACATATAGTATATTACATATTGCTTCAATATCCCTATGTATCATCTTTTCCATACAAACAGTGAGGGGGGGAAATGAAATAAGTCTTGAACACAGAACAGAGAGCAATGACCTGCGACCGAGTCTCCTGCCAAGACTCGAGCGATGATGCACTCATTCAATATTGTACACAAGTCATTATACAAATTTATACAGACAGTGGTGTAATGTACAAGAACGAGAACGGACGAAATCTAAGGCATTATGCTAGGGTTCTTAGCATTTCAAGGTTGCATCTTAGCTCTAAGAAATTGGCAGACAATACAAAAGGGCATTTAAAGTTCTTTCAAACAATAAGCTAAAGAGAAAAAAATATTTTTTCGTTAAGTGGGTCCAACGCCTGGATATTTTTAAGGGGCAAAAATCATTTATTTGCACCCGTCCTCATTATAAATGCTAAAAAAAATGCATTGCTACCACATGGCTTTGAATCTTTTTCAAAATCTTGACAATCTTTGGAAATTTGCAAAGGGCTGTGATCATTCTTTAAAATGGCTCAAAAAGGCTTGTTCTGCACGACTGTATGATACAATCAAAACAGCATTTATCAAAAAGGTGTGATCTCCCGTACCCTGCAGCAAGACAACTGCAGGACGTCTGCAACATGGCGACCAAAACATTAATGCAGATGTGTCCCAGAGCTGACCTGCTACAGCTTCAAATTTCATTTACACAAGAAGCAAAAAGAAGCGACAAGAAGCAACAATGGCAGCTTCCTCTTTGAATGCTGAAGAGCGCATGGTGTCAGTGAACACCTCGTCAACATGTTGAGACAAACACCAGCAGCCACATCCTTACGCCCGTAGTGACGATACATTCAGAATGACTTCCTGTCTCACGCTGCCACGTCTACATTAGGACCCCGTTAAGTGACATCATGATAACTTTATTTTCCGCGGGCCTCAAAGCATGCTAACCAACAGGTCGTCCCTCACTATGAAAATAAAAGCTGGTAGAATTCAGAAATCCAATTGAAAGGTGAGGATTATTTGGCTTGCTCCAAGTTTGTCCTGGGTTTAAAATAGTCGATATAAAATGTTTTTTTTTGTTGTTGTTGAGGAAAATGTACTTTTGAGGTTAGAGAAGATGACTTGCTTTAGATCTTGTGGAGGTCAAACCAAACCCCTACTGGGGCACAAGAACAGCAAGTCATTACTGAACACTTTATAGTTGAACTAACTGCCTGAGGTCATAAAATATGGCTAAGTGTCTGTCAGAGCAGGCCTCATGAAGCGTGCAGTCTGACCTCTGACCTCTGCGTTAGAGGAGTGGCGGGAGGCAGAGTGTCACAGACTCCGTCCCTCTGCAGGCCGAGGCCCGTTGCTGCATAATCTAATAGGAACGCTGTGTGTGGATGTAGACTTTCTTGGTACAAACTGCAATAAAAAAATGGTGTTTAATACTGCGTCCAAACGTGGAGCAAAAATGTGTCCTTTTTTATTCAGGAAACTGTACAAAGATTACAAAACAAAACAAAACAAAAAAACACAAACCGAGAGATTCTCAAGTAATCAGTTATTGCTTGTTTACATCACACCAGAACAGTTTGCACCTAGCAGCTTGTATGAAGCACTTTTCACTCCAGACAACATAGAAAGCACACTTCTGTTAATTCTTTTGAGTTATCGTATGGCTGTGTTGAATTTGTCTTTTTTTTTTTGTCTTTTTCGTGGTGTTCTATGCTAAAGGCAGAGAAGCAAGCGATAATCTGTACACTGTATACACAGCACACCCTCATACACCCCCCCCCCCCCCTCCCCCGTCTGCATCGTACCAGAACATCACGACGTGAAGCTCGCACAAACAAAAACCCTACTCTGCTTCAAGAGGCAGTTGAGACCAGACGGGGAAACCAAACCCTACGGAATAAAATAAATAGGAAAGAAAACGTTTTACTTATTGGTATGTACAATCTCTGTAATTCATTTTGAAACCATATATGATTCTGACATCTTCTTCTGAAACTACAGGACCAAAGTATAATCCATTATTCAGGTTAATAGAAGAAAACAACCATTACTGTTAAAATTATAAAAAAAAAGTGCATCTTTCACACTTTTAGAAATCTTTTTTCTCTCGTTGCTACTAGGATAAAGAATCATCTACAATAATTAAAATGAATCTATACAGAAAAATAAAACTTAATTTAATACACTATATAAACCTCTTGACTAAATTAGTCTAATCATACAAATCACCACTCAAACCATTCTGCAGTGTTTTCAAGATCAGTTTCGTCAACCATCTTCATTCTACATCTTAATTCTCACGACAAGAAAAAACAACGACAACTAAAATAATAATAAAATAAAAGAACAGCAAAAAAAAAAAGGCAAAACCGGCTAAGTGTTGGAGCTCCGTCCAAAAGAGTCTTTGCTGACATTTTGGAACTATGTGGAAATGTCACAAATGTGTGAGAAAGGAAAAAGAAAAATCAGTGTACGTCATTTTTGAGATGAGATTGTAAATGGCCGCTGTCCACTGAGAGGAATACATTCATCAGAACAAGGGATCCCAAACACTGCTGCCCCCCCAGGTCAGTGTCCCCCCCCCCCCCAGGAAGCCCACAGTAAGTCACACGACGGTGAATGCAGCTGGACAGGCAGACACAAGGCGCTCCTCCACCAGGGTGAGGCATGTTGATACTCCGCCCGTCCCCCCAGCCCTCCTCGCTCTCCTGGGTCTGCTCCTCCGGGCTGGGGAGACGGGGGCGGGGGGGGGGGAGGGGGGCAGGGCTCGGCCCGGCTGGTTCAAGGGGCAGTCGGTTGGTTACACGTTTGTACATTTTTAAAGGGCCCGACGCGCTCCTTGCTCCAGCTGATCACTGAGGTTCAGGTCAACACCTCCATGAGGGTCAACAGTATTTCTGCAGAGAAACAACTCGTTAGTTCTCAGCTGGTCGACACTTAAAGGAACATTTCACACACAAAACCATCAATTCTACAGGAATCACTGACCACGTGTTACATCAGCTCACACACACACACACACACACACACACACACACACACACGAGGAGCCGGGGTCGACCTCGCTCTACCTCCTGATTCACAAAGATGTTTTTATATAAAAGGTGGCTCCTAATTACTTTAATCAATTAAGAATGTTCTTAGTTTTTGGATTCTTCGCTCCCCGCGGTGGCAGAAGGGAAACACAAAGGAAACACGGGGCGAGTACTCGATATACTCGAGTGTTCCTTTATACAGCAGCAGAACTTGAACTTGTGTAAAAGACTAAACAATCAGAAATCATCCTGTTGGAGAAACACGTCAGTAACTCACAGAAGCCTGCACTAATGGTTACGGTAAATAATTGAAATAATCTAAGTGGCGATATATTTCTATAATCCTGAAGGAGGATAAATCAGGTGACAGATATACTGGTGTGTTACAAGAGTCTGAAGTGCAGACGATCAAACCGCAGCACCTTGGTTAAATATTCATGGATCTTTATTGTCTTAAAAGCATCGGAGACAACAACAGACACAACGACACGCAGAGACAAAGACAAGGTGATATTAAACAATCACAGAAGGGAACATCTTTTACAATTTAATGTCCGACTCGTCATCTCGCCAAATCTCATCTATTATGTGTGTGTGTGTGTGTGTGTGTGTGTGACAGCCTCTGAGCATCACACAGTAACGTCTACAGACTAAATGGTTCGGCTCTAAAGTGCCCGCCGCTAACTAATTACATCATTGTCCTCTAAGTTCAAGTGAAGTATCAGAACTCAGCTCGAGGAGTTACGTAAACTACCGAGTAAATTATTCACGAGCACGGCTGTTCAATAAGTGTGCCCGAACACTTAGGGTCTTACGAGGAGACACACACACACACACACACACACACACACACACACACACACACACACACAGAGAAACAAAGACCAAGCTTTTAGTTTTTCTTGGTCCCTCGTTCACCGTGTAAAACAGTCTGTTAACCTCTAATGCTCAAACTCCTGAAGTGTCCGACTTATATACAAGCAGCTGATGTACTGTATCGCCATGACGATAGTAACGGGTCGCCCTGACGATATTACCGGTCGCCCTGACGATATTACC
The DNA here is from genome assembly GCF_900634415.1 of Cottoperca gobio. NCBI lineage: Eukaryota > Metazoa > Chordata > Actinopteri > Perciformes > Bovichtidae > Cottoperca > Cottoperca gobio. The sequence goes on from NC_041374.1 coordinate 8,374,927, forward strand.
GGGACACATCTGTGGTCAGGGAAAGACGTGAATCAGTTTCAGAAATGATTGGTCTGCATCAAGCACAGAAATAAATGTTGTGACATCGCAGGAGCTTGAAACGATGTCGTACTCAACGCTAAAGGCGTCCTACGGGCGGTGTAGATATCTTGAAACTTCCCCACTTCATTACTCACATTTACTTTTTATATTACAAGTGTTCTGACATGTTTAAATATGTAAATGAGGCATTATGTGATGAAACTGTTGGAGAGTTTAAATCTACACACACAAAGTTAGAAACACAAACTCTGCATGTGTTGTGATGTTTCCTCTCGTGTGACAGAAGACTCTGAGCAGAGCGTGACAAACACGTCTCACCTGAACGATGCCAAACTGTGGAGCGCTTGAAAGCAACAACCTCTAAAGTTGCATTCTGGGTGATTCTTGCCGCCTCATTGTTTCCCCTGCAGGAATGAATGTGTCAGCACTCGTCTGGTATTTACCTGTTCTTGCCCCAAGGAGGGCAAGCTGGGTGAGGGCCCCGAGGCCATGGACGTGGCGCTCATCTGTCCGGCCATCTGGCCCATGCTGCTCATGCTGCTGGTGGCCATGTTGGACACGTTGTTGATGTTCATGCCGCTGCCGTTGTACATGTTGCTGTTGCTCTGCTGGGTGAACTGCGGTGACGCCTGCTGCTGTGAGAACATACTGCAGAGAAGAGGAGAGAGAGGTGAGTTCAAATGTTTCACAACGGGAGCAGAAAAGTTCCTTTAGCAGCACAAAGACTCCTCGCTGCTTTAACCATAAAAGTTTGACGTTTCCAAGAAAATAATGTGAAAAATGTTCCAGTTCCTCAAAGTACAAAGTAACGTCTTTAAATGTCTCGTTTTGTCCGTCCAACACCAAAGATATTCACTTTAATATATTATTACATTACAGGTCATTTAGCAGACGCTCTTGTCCAGAGCGACTTACAGTGAACTCACTACAGGGACAGTCTCCCTGGAGCAGGTTAAGTGCCTTGCTCAGGGGCACAATGGTGCAGCCAGGGATTGAACTCACAACCTTCTGGTCGTCTGTTTGGAAGGCGCACCTCTAGACCATTTTAGCATGAAAAACTACTTTTGACGATTAAAATAGTTCCAGATATTTAGTCAACTAATTGCTGCAGCTCAAATGTAAACAGTATGAAAGTGTGAGGTTCACGTGCACACTAATATTCCACTAGTTTGGATATTCAGAATTTGACTTTATTCCAAATGTAGCATTTCCCCTCATGTGGGATATTAAGGTTTTGGGAGCATCCTTTGAAAATCAATTAAACACAACTTATTTTTAGGGTTTTATGATTAATGTTTCATTTGAATGATTAAACTTTCACATTATTCTTATTATCTGACCTTTGACTTTGTTTTCTCTTTGTTGCAGTTTATTTATTGATCCTTAATGTGTAAAGAGTTAAAGTGGGAAACAAATGGTTTTCTGCGTCTCATCTCCTCCAGGATTATGAGCGGTAACAGGAAAACATTCTGACCGGAGAGAACGTTTTCCATCTTTACCTGTTGCCTCCCATGTTGCCCTGCGGCCAGCCGTTCATGTCAGGGGAGCCCTGGAAGGCGGCGCTTCCTTGGCCCTGCTGCATCATCGGGGGCTGTGTGTGGGCCATGCGGGGAGAGAGCAGCGGGCTCTGCGGCGTGCCGGGACCCCCGAAGCCTCCTTCTACCTGCTGGCTCATACCTGCGGAGAACGCATCGAGACAACCAACGTGCTGAGTGGAGTCAATGTCAGCATTAATCACACGATCATGATGCAGAGACGCACACTTTAGCAGAGAACAAGCAACAAACATGGTGATCAGAGCGACTGATTCAGGGTTCAGTCCAGCAGTTAATGTTTCTTACATGCATGTAAGCAGAGAACAGGCAAGGAACTAGGAAGAAAGGGAATGAAGGAGAAGGGAAGGAGAGAAGTCAGCGGGAGTCATCACCTCTGTACGAACCCGCGGGGCAGAACCAGATGAACATGTCGTGACACAAAGTATTACAGCAGATTATCGTGTTACACGCCGCCGTCAGGCGGACAGGTACAGCCTTCATTGTTACAAGAGTCTGCTCTCAGTGTGCTTCCTCAAGCTTCACTCGTGTGCTCTTGGCTCCCTCTGGTGGAGAAATAGTGTGTAGCAACAGTGTGTCGCTGGACACCATTTTACACACTGGACCTCATCACCAGCTGATCTCAAGAAGAGACTTCAGGAACACTTTAGTTTGTAACAGCTTATTATCTGACATCACCATAAATTAAGTGAGTTCAAGTTCAACTGAAATATTCTGCTCACAACTTGTCACATAAACTCATATATACTATAATCTGTTAAACATCTACAGACACATTGTTGAATCTCAACTAAAAAGCTGTTAAAATATTACTGATGCGTCTGAAATCTCTTAAAACCACTGATGTAGTTTCAAGAGTCTTATTTAAGAAAATAATCTACGCACACATGACTCTTTAATTCTACAGTTTAATATTATTATGATTTAAATTACAATAATATTTTGAATCATTTATACTATTTTTTTATAATTATTTTCATTATCTTACAAACCATTAAAATGAAAGACTTATTTTTTAAAGGTGCTTTAAAGTTTATAATAAATAATCACGACACTGAAGAATAAACTAAATATTAGTGAATCACGAGAATATAAATAATTATATAATCAAATATTCGACTGGCAGCTGATTATTGCAGTCATCATGATGTTACCGATCGGATGATTGCCGCTTCTAAAAAGCATGTGATGCTGTGCAACTGGAGTCACATCAACGCACACACACAATGACACACACACGCAGGAGGGTGAAGTGTGTGGGAGGCCGGGGGGAGGGAGGGAGCAGTACCTGAGTTGGGAAACTGAAAGGCACTGTGCTGCATTTGGGGGCTGAGTACGGCCCCATACTGTCCGCCCATCATGTTTGTGTTTCCCATCATCATCTGGGAGGAGGAGGAGGAAGAGGAAGAGGAGGAGGTGCCATGCATGTGGAGCTGAGGGTTGGGGGGAAGAGAGGGCAGGCTGGGGGAGAGAGGGGAGGAGAAGGGGCTGGTGGGGGGAGGTGGCGAGGCCAGGCCTGTACTGGTACCGTAGCTGGGCGGGTAGGGGAACTGCTGAGGGTTGGCCTGGGGGATCCGGGGGCTACTCATGTTGGGCGGCAGGTTGAGTCCCTGGGCTCTCATGGCCATGCTCCGTTGCTGGACCTGCTGCTGGACCTGCTGCTGCTGCTGGACCACCTGCTGCTGCTGCTGCTGCTGCTGCTGCTGCTGCTGCTGCTGCTGCCTCTGTCGCAGGTGGTTACTCAGCAGCTCCCGCTGACGCTGGGCCAACATCTGAGCATTGATGGTCCCCTGCAGGCGGGAGGGAAGGAAGTGTAAGAAGAAACACATGCAAAAAAAAGTGTCACGGATCTACATTAAATAAGTCTACAACACAACACGCACTGAATTAAACGCTTTAACACACAATATGTGATAGCTCTCAATCAAAACAACAACACAAGATGAAGTCTGACGTCGTGTAGTTTTTAGACATTTTAATACAAGTCCCATATTATACCTTTAGAGGTGTATTACATCTGTTGTGCAGACTGTGTGAAGGCAGCGGGGACATACCTGGTTTGGAGCACTCGCTCTGAGAGGAAGGTTCACATTTGACACTCCACTCATCTGAGACATCATCGGCTGACGGTTCTGGAGGGGACAAGACACAGAAGAAGAGGTTGAGACAAATGTTTAAGACAGACTGCTCACGTCCAGCTCTTAGTCAAAGAACACAAGAAGATCCTACATGACAGCTGTTGACAAAAACTACACATGTTGGTCATCGAGATTTATTTCCGTGACTAAGACGAGACGATGAGGAAACACAGACTGTGAAGATATCCACATACAATACAAACTTTATCAAAGTCTCTCCTTATGAAACATTATAGACACAAAGAGCTCAGCCAGTCAGAGTCACTCACTGAAGGTGAACAACAGAAACCAGATTATATTTTGGCTGATTTGTTCAATATATATAATATATAAACATATATAATATATAAACATATAAACATATATTATATAAAAATAGATTATATATAAACATATATATAATTATATATAAACATATATATATATATATATATAATATATATTCTATATATATATATAACACACACAACATATATATATATATATATATATATATAAACATATATATATATATATAACTATATATATATATAAATATATATATATATAACACATAGATATATATTATATATAACATATATATATATATATAAACATATATATATATATATAATATATATATATATATAGGAACATATATATATATATATATATATATATAGATATATATATAGATATATATATATATATATATATATATATATATATATAATATTATATATATATATATATATATATATATATCTTATATAAACAATATATATATATATATATATTATATATAAATAAACATATATATATAACATATAGATATATAATTAAATAAAATATATATATAAACTATATTATATATATATATATATTACATATACATATATATATATATATATATATATATACACTATACATATATATATATATACATATACATATAAAATAGATATATATATATATATATATTATATATAGATATTATAGATAAACAGATATTATATATTATTATAAACATATATATAATATATATATAAACATATAGATATATATCTATATATATATAGTATATATAGATATAAAATAAACAACACACTATATATATATTATAAAACATTATATATATACCATATTAATATTACAAACATATATAATATATAAATATATATATAATATATAAACATAAACATATAGAATATATAAACATATATAAATATATAAAATATATAAACATATAAACATATATAAATATATAAACATATAGAATATATAAACATATATAAATATATAAACATATATAAATATATAAACATATATAAATATATAAACATAAACATATATAAATATATAAACATATAGAATATATAAACATATATAAACATATAGAATATATAAACATATAAACATATATAAATATATAAACATATAGAATATATAAACATATAGAATATATAAATATATAAACATATATAAAAATATAGAATATATAAACATATAGAATATATAAACATATAGAATATATAAGGGTTTCATTAGATAAGATAAGACTGCCCAGACTTTCAGTCAACTAAAACTTGAGATTGACTAAATGTGATAAACGAGGACGAAGACTAAATAAAGAAAAAGCTGACAAATGACGACGACACGAGAACATGTGGACGGAAATGATATTATAGTAAATGCCCTGAAACAGCAGCAGATGTCTGGTTAACGTTCTAAACTGTTCCTGACAAAATGTCGACCTGAAGGATAAATACACGACTCCATCTGCAGGTCCAGTCGCACTGAGGTGACAGAGACTACGACAGGATCCTGAGTGACGTTTGATGTACCTGCTGCGACTGCAGCCGGTGCTGCAGCTGCAGCCGGAGTGCGTTGGGCTGGTTGGGGACGACCCCCACGGGCCTGAGACCGGGCCGGGTCTGCATCCTCATCATCGGGTAACCCGGGCGTGGACCCATCTGGCTGGACATGGGGTGGAAGCCTGGCTCCTGCAAGGGGGCACCGGGGTACCCCCCTCTCTGGGCCATGTGGGAGGGAGGGGGACCAAACTGCTGAGTGTACATGGGGGGCTTTTGGTCTATCATCATGGAGGGGTCCTGGGGGAACTGGTCTGGCTCCAGTGATTGGTTCTGAAACAGGCAGACGCAGAAACAAATGAAGTGCCATAAAAGAGAACTACAGAAGCCCCGGCGGCCACGGTTCAAACATTTGATTAATGAAACGGAGGAAATAAAAAGTTTGAATCGTGGCCTTCAGGGCTTCCGTAGCTTCTCACAGAAATCCCTCAAAATGAATTAAATCTCACTTGTTCTACCAGAGCAGGGATCCCCAGAGCGCGATCGATCTCCTCCAGACCGTCAAAGTCTTTGAGTGCGGTGTACAGCTGGGACATCAGCACGCCCTCGTCCACCGCGCTGCCTTCCCCAGAGCTGTGTCCCGCGCCACACAGCAACTCATCCTGGGCCGCAGAGTGCACCGGCCTGGGGGAGGAGACGGAGAACTTTTACAGTACTAACCATAGAAAACTAGACAATCTAATTACAACTAAAATATTCAACTAAGGTTATTTATAAAACGGTATTTCAAAGCACTTTACATAAAACATCAGCATCCAGACAAAGTGCAACAGAAACACTTTATAAAATGACATTTAAATACAATTAAAAACAGACAATAAAGAGACGAGAGATAGAAAACTTAACAAGCTAAAATAGAATAAGACGGATATAAAACACAAGAATAAAAGTCTTTAAAAGAACAGAGCTGCAGTTTTCAGTTTGTTCCAGATACGTGGAGACAGAAAGCTTTATGCTTTAGAACACGAGAAACACAAACCTAAAACTCTTCATCATCAATAAAATGACATGGCAGTTTCTAAGCGAGTCATCATTAGTTATCTCACCTGGCCTGGTTTACAAAAGCCGTCTGGTCGATGGGCATCATGCTGTCTGGCCAGGGGGCCGTCTGGTTGGGCGGAGCCTGTTGGGAGAAATGGTGGCTGACCATCGTAATGTCCAAGTCAGGTTGAGCTGCAGAGAAACAAAGCAAGAAGGTCAACTGACGATCATGAGGAGGATGTTTCATCTTCCACCCAGCACAGCCAGCTCACAGCTCCGGGTGAGATCAACGTTTATTTTTTGCTGTACTACGTTTAGCCACTGGGTGGCAACCTTTATAATATCATGTCATATAATATGTGTGAGCTGAGGTCTTCTCATCTGAGCCTCATCAGTCCCTCTGCACCAAGAGCTTTACATGAAGCTGATCACTCAGTGAAGATGAATCTATAGAAACCTGGATTAAACTGCGTCAGCACTTGATGTATTGGAGGGAGACGGACTAGAAGAACCGACGGGGGCTTTATTTCTACTCTGTGTTTGTAGGGCACGCTCTCACCACTGGCCATCATTGGGGATTGGAGCATCTGTCGGGGTCCTGGCTGGCTGCTGGGCCTCATAGGAGGCCCGTTCGGCCCCATCCTGCCCGGCATGGGACCCTGCGGCCCGGGCGCCCCCAGAGGAGGCGCGGAGGCTGAACCCATCCAACCCTCCTGCTGCTGCATGCCTGGCCGTGGACCACCTGGAGCCATCAGTCCTGCAGGAGCAAACACACGGTGAGAAATGACGAGGAGTCGTGACAGACATCAGCGGATGTCCTCCGTTCCATGATGCAATGGTGTGAATGGCGTAGTGTTACTAAAATCATTTAAAGGGACAAAGCGTCATTTAAAGGGACATCTTCGTCCCCAGTGTGAGACTGCATCACATCAGATGAGGAATTCATTTCTGAGTTGACTTTTAGAGCTTTATACCAAGTGTGTCATGTGTGTTTACATCATTCATCTTATACATATGGCAGAGCATCAGTCAGAAGAACAAATCAATCAGAGGAAGATTTTTGCATTTCGAGTATAGTCGAAATGTCAAGAATCAGGTTGAACTTTCAGTATTAGTGCGAGGATATAAATAAAGCAGAGGAGGATGATTATTATTATCTTTTTGGCATTTTGAAAATACATTTGAAAAGTTGAGACTAAATGTCAAACCTTTGAGAACAAATCAAACTACCAGCGTCAGTGTATGTACTGAAAGTACAACTCTCATTCCCCCTCCTCCCTGGCACTAATGTAAAGATGCTTCTCCGTTAACAAACACCTCTGTGACGTCACACCCACCTGTGCTGACCATACCGGCCTGGTTGGCCATCATGCTGTGACTTCCCACAATGCCTTGCTGCTGCTGCTGCATTAGAGTGTATGGGCTTGTGGCCCTTATGGGGTACTGCAATGAGGGCTGCTGGGGGGCCGCGTTCATGTCCAGAGACACGCTCCTCACAGGCAAACCCCGGCCTGGCTGGCCTGGCCGCACACCTGCAAAGGCTGCAGGAAGGCAGGAATAATAAAAAAAAGTTAATAAAATAGTTCTACACAGTTTAAGAACCTCAGGATGACAGCATGTATGTGACTGCATGTGTGAGACTCACCGGTTGGGCTCATGCCAGTCCCGATGACCCTGTGTTGTTGTTGCTGCTGCGCTGCCATGGCCGGATTGTTCTCAGACATCTGCAGGATGTCATTGATGATGTTCTGTTTGTCCATGGGACTGGGCAAGGACACGGGCCGCGGCTCACAGAAGAGCTGCGGCTGGGCGTTCTGCAGGTCGTTCAGGATGTCGTCCAGCTCTGAGGACTGGAGAGCGCACACACACACACACACACACACACACACACGGAGAGAAGGTGAAAACTAGAAACAGATGAACCACTTAGGTCTACATTTAGAAACCAATTGCAGCTTCACCTGCAGACACACAAACACTGCTGGAGGAGTCTGTATCTGGGGGATGGGACAGCAGGCTCGGCCTTGAGCAGTAACACAACATGGACCACTTTCATCCAATCTAGGCCACACTTCACTTTGACTCATCTTATCAGACACACACACACACTACTCCTCGCTTCACACAACTGTGTCTGCCCCCCTTCTCTAAAAGGCCACAACATATTTAATAACAACATATTAGTTTGAGGCTCCTGAAGCGGTTTTCTTCTGAGTAACATGCAGCAGCACGAGGCGGCAGGAGTTCGGTTGGTGCCAAAGTTTGAAGCGCTCTCTGCCCGCCCCGCCCTCCCCTCCTCTGTAAACAGCTGCCCAGTACAGCCCGAGGCTGCGTTTACACACAGCTGAGCTCCGGACCATCCGACCCCTTTGTGTTTGGTTCTTCACACAACTGTCTGCTGAAGAATCACTACGACTGGGAAACATTCATCTTTTGGAAACAATTTTTACGACCGTATTTCTCTCTATGATACACAGGGGGTGGACAAAATAAGAGGAACACCTAAATAATGCCGTCTGATTAAGAGCTGCAGCTACCATTAATCAGTCGACAGAAAAACATACTTTTTAATGTCTTTAATGTTGTTTTCAGCCTCTCAGATATGGAGATTTGCTGCTTTTCTGTTTCATATATTAAATGAATATCTTTGGGTGTTGGACACAAGACGTTTAAAGACGGTGGACTTTGAGGAACTGAGATGCACATTCTTCACTATTTTATGACTCATTTATAGATTAATTGAGAAAATAATCTGCAGATTAAATCGATAATAAAAATAATTGATAGTTGCAATCTGTCACAATTTGACCCAAAGTGAAATCGATAACAATAATCACAGCATTACGGTTTCCTCCTCTGGACGGCCTGCGTTAAACAGTGAAGAGAAACGTCACCAGAGGTGATCGTGTTGCTGGAGGGACTTTAGGTAAATAAGTTGCACTGGCAGTCGGCGGCCACGAGAGAGCAGCACACTCAGAATCCTCCTGGTCGTGACTTACTGTACAGGAAGCAGCAGCCTCGGCTTCAGCGCCGCACATCATTACACGTGTCTGGTAGGCATGTCAATGCTACTTCAGAACAGCCTGACAGAAGGCTTCTCCTGAGGCACAGGCGTAAGCCTGCATACAGTAGGCTCTACTGTACCATGTGGGAGCGCCAGTAGCACAGAGAGGGGTGGGGGGTGAGGGGGGGCAATGGTGGGAGAGAGAAAAGCCCTAATGAGGTCAGGAATGATGTAATGCTCCTGTACGCTGCTCTTTTTCTCCTCCTCTCCAATTCTCTCTCCTCCCACTTTCTATTCTCTCGCTGCTTTTTACCCTTAATGGTCCCGTTTGCATCAATCCCTCTCCGTCTGCGCTCAGAGCATGTCGGAGCACGCAGGAGCTTCTTCTCTGCAGGCTCAGGTATATACTGTGTGTGCTTAAAACTGCAGGGTGTGTGAGGCCAAATGACCGTTATCAAATATTTAGTCTCAAGCCCGTCTGCAGATCATTAGCTGTTCAGTGGGAGAGCAGCCGAGGACACACACACACACACAGTACATCACACACACTGTACATCACACACACACACACACACACACACAGTACATCACACACACACTGTACATTACACACTGTACATCACACACACTGTACATTACACACACTGTACATTACACACACTGTACATTACACACACACTGTACATTACACACTACATCACACACACACACACACAGTGTACATCACACACACACACACTGTACATTACACACACTGTACATTACACACACAGAGTACATCACACACACACTGTACATCACACACACTGTACAACACACACACTACTTCACACACACACACACTGTACATCACACACACACACACTGTACATCACACACACACACTGTACAACACACACACACACACACACTGTACAACACACACACACAGTGTACAACACACACACACAGTGTACAACACACACACAGTGTACATCACACACTGTACATCACACACACACACTGTACATTACACACACTGTACATTACACACACAGAGTACATCACACACACACTGTACATCACACACACTGTACAACACACACACTACTTCACACACACACACTGTACATCACACACACACACTGTACA